>NC_069499.1:1428629323-1428666823 GCF_027579735.1 Bombina bombina | reverse complement strand
CCAGCCCATCAGACTGGCGTCGGTCGTGACAATGACCCACTCTGGTCTGCGGAAGGTCATCCCTTGTGACAGGTTGTCCAGGGACAGCCACCAACGGAGTGAGTCTCTGGTCCTCTGATTTACTTGTATCTTCGGAGACAGGTCTGTATAGTCCCCATTCCACTGACTGAGCATGCACAGTTGTAATGGTCTTAGATGAATGCGCGCAAAAGGAACTATGTCCATTGCCGCTACCATCAAACCTATCACTTCCATGCACTGCGCTATGGAAGGAAGAGGAACGGAATGAAGTATCCGACAAGAGTCTAGAAGCTTTGTTTTTCTGGCTTCTGTCAGAAAAATCCTCATTTCTAAGGAGTCTATTATTGTTCCCAAGAAGGGAACCCTTGTTGACGGAGATAGAGAACTCTTTTCCACGTTCACTTTCCATCCGTGAGATCTGAGAAAGGCCAGGACAATGTCCGTGTGAGCCTTTGCTTGAGGAAGGGACGACGCTTGAATCAGAATGTCGTCCAAGTAAGGTACTACGGCAATGCCCCTTGGTCTTAGCACAGCTAGAAGGGACCCTAGTACCTTTGTGAAAATCCTTGGAGCAGTGGCTAATCCGAAAGGAAGCGCCACGAACTGGTAATGCTTGTCCAGGAATGCGAACCTTAGGAACCGATGATGTTCCTTGTGGATAGGAATATGTAGATACGCATCCTTTAAATCCACCGTGGTCATGAATTGACCTTCCTGGATGGAAGGAAGAATTGTTCGAATGGTTTCCATCTTGAACGATGGAACCTTGAGAAACTTGTTTAAGATCTTGAGATCTAAGATTGGTCTGAACGTTCCCTCTTTTTTGGGAACTATGAACAGATTGGAGTAGAACCCCATCCCTTGTTCTCCTAATGGAACAGGATGAATCACTCCCATTTTTAACAGGTCTTCTACACAATGTAAGAATGCCTGTCTTTTTATGTGGTCTGAAGACAACTGAGACCTGTGGAACCTCCCCCTCGGGGGAAGCCCCTTGAACTCCAGAAAATAACCTTGGGAGACTATTTCTAGTGCCCAAGGATCCAGAACATCTCTTGCCCAAGCCTGAGCGAAGAGAGAGAGTCTGCCCCCCACCAGATCCGGTCCCGGATCGGGGGCCAACATTTCATGCTGTCTTGGTAGCAGTGGCAGGTTTCTTGGCCTGCTTTCCCTTGTTCCAGCCTTGCATTGGTCTCCAAGCTGGCTTGGCTTGAGAAGAATTACCCTCTTGCTTAGAGGACGTAGCACTTTGGGCTGGTCCGTTTCTACGAAAGGGACGAAAATTAGGTTTATTTTTTGCCTTGAAAGGCCGATCCTGAGGAAGGGCGTGGCCCTTACCCCCAGTGATATCAGAGATAATCTCTTTCAAGTCAGGGCCAAACAGCGTTTTCCCCTTGAAAGGAATGTTAAGTAGCTTGTTCTTGGAAGACGCATCAGCTGACCAAGATTTCAACCAAAGCGCTCTGCGCGCCACAATAGCAAACCCAGAGTTCTTAGCCGCTAACCTAGCCAATTGCAAAGTGGCGTCTAAGGTGAAAGAATTAGCCAATTTGAGAGCATTGATTCTGTCCATAATCTCCTCATAAGGAGGAGAATCACTATCGACCGCCTTTACCAGCTCATCGAACCAGAAACACGCGGCTGTAGCGACAGGGACAATGCATGAAATTGGTTGTAGAAGGTAACCCTGCTGAACAAACATCTTTTTAAGTAAACCTTCTAATTTTTTATCCATAGGATCTTTGAAAGCACAACTATCTTCTATGGGTATAGTGGTGCGTTTGTTTAAGGTGGAAACCGCTCCCTCGACCTTGGGGACTGTCTGCCATAAGTCCTTTCTGGGGTCGACCATAGGAAACAATTTTTTAAATATGGGGGGAGGGACGAAAGGAATACCGGGCCTTTCCCATTCTTTATTTACAATGTCCGCCACCCGCTTGGGTATAGGAAAAGCATCTGGGAGCCCCGGGACCTCTAGGAACCTGTCCATTTTACATAGTTTCTCTGGGATGACCAACTTGTCACAATCATCCAGAGTGGATAATACCTCCTTAAGCAGAATGCGGAGATGTTCCAACTTAAATTTAAACGAAATCACATCAGGTTCAGCTTGTTGAGAAATGTTCCCTGAATCAGTAATTTCTCCCTCAGACAAAACCTCCCTGGCCCCATCAGACTGGTTTAGGGGCCCTTCAGAACCATTATTATCAGCGTCGTCATGCTCTTCAGTATCTAAAACAGAGCAGTCGCGCTTACGCTGATAAGTGTTCATTTTGGCTAAAATGTTTTTGACAGAATTATCCATTACAGCCGTTAATTGTTGCATAGTAAGGAGTATTGGCGCGCTAGATGTACTAGGGGCCTCCTGAGTGGGCAAGACTCGTGTAGACGAAGGAGGGAATGATGCAGTAC
Source organism: Bombina bombina (assembly GCF_027579735.1). Taxonomy (NCBI): domain Eukaryota; kingdom Metazoa; phylum Chordata; class Amphibia; order Anura; family Bombinatoridae; genus Bombina; species Bombina bombina. Next base: position 1,428,664,390 of record NC_069499.1, on the reverse strand, counting down.
CATGCTTACTCCCCTCACTTGAGGAATCATCTTGGGCATCATTGTCATTGTCACATAAATCACATTTATTTAAATGAGAAGGAACTCTGGCTTCCCCACATTCAGAACACAGTCTATCTGGTAGTTCAGACATGTTAAACAGGCATAAACTTGATAACAAAGTACAAAAAACGTTTTAAAATAAAACCGTTACTGTCACTTTAAATTTTAAACTGAACACACTTTATTACTGCAATTGCGAAAAAATATGAAGGAATTGTTCAAAATTCACCAAAATTTCACCACAGTGTCTTAAAGCCTTAAAAGTATTGCACACCAAATTTGGAAGCTTTAACCCTTAAAATAACGGAACCGGAGCCGTTTTTAACTTTAACCCCTTTACAGTCCCTGGTATCTGCTTTGCTGAGACCCAACCAAGCCCAAAGGGGAATACGATACCAAATGACGCCTTCAGAAAGTCTTTTCTAAGTATCAGAGCTCCTCACACATGCGACTGCATGTCATGCCTCTCAAAAACAAGTGCGCAACACCGGCGCGAAAATGAGGCTCTGCCTATGATTTGGGAAAGCCCCTAAAGAATAAGGTGTCTAAAACAGTGCCTGCCGATATAATCTTATCAAAATACCCAGATTAAATGATTCCTCAAGGCTAAATATGTGTTAATAATGAATCGATTTAGCCCAGAAAAAGTCTACAGTCTTAATAAGCCCTTGTGAAGCCCTTATTTACTATCTTAATAAACATGGCTTACCGGATCCCATAGGGAAAATGACAGCTTCCAGCATTACATCGTCTTGTTAGAATGTGTCATACCTCAAGCAGCAAGAGACTGCTCACTGTTCCCCCAACTGAAGTTAATTGCTCTCAACAGTCCTGTGTGGAACAGCCATGGATTTTAGTAACGGTGCTAAAATCATTTTCCTCATACAAACAGAAATCTTCATCTCTTTTCTGTTTCTGAGTAAATAGTACATACCAGCACTATTTTAAAATAACAAACTCTTGATTGAATAATAAAAACTACAGTTAAACACTAAAAAACTCTAAGCCATCTCCGTGGAGATGTTGCCTGTACAACGGCAAAGAGAATGACTGGGGTAGGCGGAGCCTAGGAGGGATCATGTGACCAGCTTTGCTGGGCTCTTTGCCATTTCCTGTTGGGGAAGAGAATATCCCACAAGTAAGGATGACGCCGTGGACCGGACACACCTATGTTGGAGAAATAGCTATAACTAAAAACAAACTAAAAACTACTTCCAAAACTATTCAGCTTTGATATTAATGAGTTTTTTGGGTTCATTGAGAACATGGTTGTTGTTCAATAATAAAATTAATCCTCAAAAATACAACTTGCCTAATAATTCTGCACTCCCTGTATACTGTATATCTCAAAGTAAAAAACAAAAAAACAGACTTTAGAGTCACACTATGAACAAAACCTTGGCTCCAAGCAGAATAAATTAAGTATAAATAATGAGAAATGCATTTACTAAGAAAACAAAAAACTTCTGCTGCTACAAAACTGATAATAGATAAAAAGGTAAACTGCAGTTTAAACATGACAGTATCTCTAACTTGGTTGGTAAGTGGTGAAAATGGCAAAACTGTAGACAGTCTGTACTGTGCAAGTGTCAACTCTTTGGGACGGTTAGTAATTTGCTTAAGATATCCAAGAACAGACTTACAGTTCTTGAGTGACCCCCAAGTAACCTCGGACACAACAATTATATTTATCTACAATAAAAGGAAGAAACTAATTCTGAGTGTATTGTTCTAATGACACAGTGCTTCATATTTTATGCATATGAACATTATTATCGTGAAAACCACCTGGCAGTAAGATTTAGTGAGCTAGAGTACGTTTGGAAGGAACATGGGATTCATGCTCAGTGCAGAAGGGTGGGTAAAAATTACAACAATGTGAAATGACATAATCTTTCATCAGAATGCAGGACCTCAGGAAACAGATCCATCATATATTGGTGCGGAACCAACTAAAGCAGCTTTCTGAACTGCAATTAGCAGAAACAAATGGGAATGTCCCTTGTTTAGTGGGAGTTGGTCTATAGAAAGAAGCTTGCATTATCAGCTATAACATTACAGGGAACAGAATATCACATGCATAAGGCTAGATACTATGCAAGTCACATAAACAGAGCTGATATTAAAAATAAACAAATCTGTCAGCATCAGATTTTTCTTGGTAGCTCCATTTTAGTGACTGGATCATACTCCCGGCGCAATCATTTAGTAGCAGCACTTATGTAAGGGTCAATAACTAATAATGTCTCCTGCAGGATGGTGGATCATGAAAGAAAAACTTTGGGTTTCATGTCCCTTTAAACCTAACTGCTACTGCCCTAGTGCAATTTAACCCTAACTGAGCTGACCCAAACTTTGCCATCACAAATTACTGTAACCATGCTGTTCCAAGCCCCTGCTGCAATTAACCCTAGCTGTGATCTCTCTCAATAGAAAAACCCTTAAAGGGACAGTATACTGTAAAATAGTTTTTCCCTTAATGTGTTTACAATTGTTTTTTTTACCAACTGCGTAAAAAACTGAGTAAAAAATGTATGAAAATTAGCTTTTTAAGGTTTATTTCTGTATATTAAAGCTCTGAATTTGTGTTTTGAAGCCACAGCCTAATAAAATAGGTTGAGCTTGTAGGTATAATCAGATCTCATTACTGTATCACATTGTGCACATATACCTGCTTCTTTATCTTATATCTGTCCTTAAAACAATCACCAATACTTTGAGAGAACAATGGAAAATCAACATTTTATTACCTTATCTCTGCTTTATCACACTGGGAGTGTAATTTCTTCTGCTGGCTGTGTTTACAAAGCTTATCTATAGCTGGTACGCGCGGCCACAAACTTTCAGAATAGGTGGGGATACCACATGCTAAATTAACAATTTCAAATGCCAATATAAGGGTAAAGGAGCTACTTGTAAACAATTTAAAACACTGCAGCAGGTAAAGTGGATCATTGGGAACAAATTAAAGGGGAGAAAATTTTTGAGTAAACTGTCCCTTTAAAGGGACCGTTTACTCAAAAAATGTCTCCACTTTAATTTGTTCCCAATGATCCATTTTACCTGCTGGAGGTATAAAATTGTTTACAAGTATTTCCATTACCCTTATATTGGCATTTTAAATAGTTGATTTAGTCTGTGGTATCCCCACCTATCCTGAAACGTTTTGACCTTAAAGGGATACTGAACCCAAAATCTTTCTTTCATGATTCAGATAGAGCATGTAATTATAAGCAACTTTTTAATTTACTTCTATTATCAATTTTTCTTCGTTCTCTTGCTATCTTTATTTTAAAAAGAAGGCATCTTAGCTAAGGAGTCAGCAAATTTTTGATTCAGACCATGGACAGCACTTTTTTATTGGTGCTGTCAAATCAGCAAAGACAACCCAGGTTGTTTACCAAAATGGGCCGGCATCTAAACTTACATTCTTGCTTTTCAAATAAACATACCAAGAGAATAAAGAAAATTTGATAATAGGAGTTAATTAGAAAGTTGCTTAAAATTGCATGCTCTATCTGAATCACGAAAGAAAAACATTTTGGGTACAGTGTCCCTTTAAGACCAAGCTGTGTAAACACAGCCAGTAGAAGAAATTACACTCCCAGTGGGGTATAGAAGAAATAAGGTAATAAAATGTTAATTTTTCATTGTTCTCTCCATGTATTAGTGATTGGTTTACAGACAGATATAAGATAAAGAAGCAGGTATATGTACACAATGTGATACAGTAATGAGACCTGATTATACCTACAAGCTCAACCCATTTTATTAGGTTGTGGCTTCAAAATACAAAATCAGCTAATTCATATACACAAATGAAACTTAAAAAAAGCAAATCTCATACATTTTATACTCTGCAGCTGGTAAAAAAAAGTAATTGGAAACACATTAAAGGGACAGTCAACACCAGAATTTTGTTGTTTTAAAAGATCGATAATTCCTTAATTAACAATTCCCCCAGTTTTGCATATCCAACAAAGTTATAATTATACACGTTTTACCTCTGTAATTACCTTGAATCTAAGCCTCAGCAGACTGCCCCCTTATTTCAGTTCTTTTGACAGACTTGCATTTTAACCGATCAGAGCTGTCTCCATGGTAAATTCACATGCATGAGCTCAATGTTATCTATAGGAAACAAGTGAACTAATGCCCTCTAGTGGTGAAAAACTATCAAAAGGCATTTAGATTAGAGGCGGCCTTCAAGGTCTAAGAAATTAGCATATGAACCTCCTAGGTTTAGCTTTCAACTAAGAATACCAAGAGAACAAAGCAAAATTGGTGATAAAAGTAAATTGGAAAGTTGTTTAAAATTGCATGCCCTATTTGAAACATGAAAGTTTTTTTTGGACTTGACTGCCCCTTTAAGGGAAAAACTATTTTATAGTATACTGTCCCTTTAAAGGGATACTAAACCCAATAAGCAAATGCAGAGAACAGAGAAAAATTGATAATAGGAGTAAATTTGAACGTTGCTTAAAATTGCATGCTCTATCTGAATCATGAAAGAACAAATCTGGGTTTCACATCCGTTTAAGTTGTTCACTGTGTGTAATTAGGTTCACATTTTTATTTTCAGAACACTCTCTATGCTCACCCACGTCACTACTTTTTTTTGTTAACCTGAAGAAGTGATACATGACACCTAGTCATAGGGAGTATACCCCTGGTTATCAATGCCAATTACAGCTCCAGTTTGCTCATTTGAATTGGTGTGGAGGGAGAGACACCGCTTACAACACATGTGCGGTTTGTGCACATTAATGCCAAGATGAAGAAACATTCTGTAGGTAATAGGCAACATTCTATAGAGTTCAAGAATGTGGCTTCTTGTAATTGTTTTAGGAATACAGCAATTGCACATTAAATGCGCTTTCCACATAGTAATCGTCTGCTGTTTAAGTGACAGGAACACCAACCCAACAAGTTTCTCTGCCATAAGGATGGATTATCTCTAATCTCAATGAAAGCAAATACCAAACGTTAAGATGTTGACAACCTGATAACATTTTCTCTGATGCTAATTCCAGCCCCACTGACCTTTAACAGATGTAACATCTGAAAGGAGATTTTAAAATGGTAACATAACCACTGCACAAACAATAAGGAATGACTGAAATAAATCTGTAGTAAGGCTTTTAGCTTGTTACAAACAGGTACATTTAAATGCCTAGAATAGATCAGCGAGGAAATTTAGGCCAAGTGATATGCAAATAAAAACCCACAGCCGTTTCCCATTTGTTTTTGGTTTATGCAGCGGATTAAAGAGATTTATAAGGTCATCGTACTGTAAAATATTATGCCCTTTACTGTGTTCCCAATGACACATTTTACCTGCTGGAGTATAGTAAAATTTGCTTTTATTTTGTCATTTGCTATTGAAACTGCCACCTATACTGAAAAAGTCAGTCCTACAGTATTGTTACAGAAAAGCTATGCAAACAAGAGGAAGCGGAAGAAATCAGCCTCTCAGTGGGGAGTGGGAGAGAGCCTAGCACATTTGAAAGAGTGCTCATGCAGAAGATTTGAATACAATGACATTTATTACCTGTGCCTGAGTACATTGTCCTTTTAAGCTGTCTCCACAAGTGAGGTACAAAGTTCAACATATGACCCTTTTTAAGTGGCACCAAACATATCTCCCAACATATAGTATCTGAAACTAAAGGCTGGGGCTGAGTCACTGTGGCCACGGGAGAAGACATGGTGGATCATTGGCTGAGGGACAGCAGGACAACACTCCTAAACTCTTGCTATAAAGGGAGACACGTGGAAGCATTATTGTGGCACATTAATATCAACTCTTTAATTCTCATCTGCTCCTCTATCTGCAACACAATTCATATCTACCTGAATGACATTTAAAGTTGTGAAGAGTACACTTCTCTATGACTAATTTAGTTTGTGTCACTGATATGTGTGACAAGTAATAACACATATCCTGTTAAAGCATTGCTAAGGTATTTTTATGTTTAGCTGCACCTAGCCTACATGAATAAAGACACACAGAAGACATGGACAGATATCTACAGTTATCAAGAAGGATAAAATATAGCGAAAGACTAGTAAATAAAATTAGTTAATACAAGGTAAACAGACAGACAAATAAAAATGGACACCTTTATCCACATTTACAACAAAATGTTTTAACTGCTCTATTTTTGGCACTAAATAATTTTCTTTTCACTGTGTTTATTTTTAAAGGGACAAAATTGGACGGTCAAAATTAAGCTTTCATAATTCAGATAGAGCATGGAATTTTAAACAACTTTTCCTTTTACTTCTATAATCAAATTTGTTTTGTTCTCTTGGTATCCTTTACTAAAAATTATAGCTAGGTAGGCTCAGGAGCTGCAATGCACTACTGGGAGATAACTGCTGATTTAGTGGCTGCACATATATGCCTTATTTTCATTGGCTCACCAGATGTGTTCAACTAGTTTCCAGTAGTGCATTGCTGTTTCTTTAAGAATGAATACCAAGAGATTGAAGACATATTTATAATTGAAATAAATTGGAAAGTTGTTTAAAAGTGTGCTCTCTATTTAAAAATTGTGGGTCCTCTTAAATACGATCCTAGACATCACTTATCAGACATCAAGTAACCAGAGATGGCTCACATAGCTTTGCATTATCATTATTCTCAGGAGATTAACCCTCAGAATTCCTTTTAACCTTTCACCAAACACAGGTGATAAGTCACCTGTTCTTTAAAGACTCCGTCAATCATTTTTAGGTACAAAAGCAACAAAAAGGAAACAAAGAGAACCATTGTTTATTTGGGGGGGGGGGGTTAAACCTCTAAGAAAAATTATCAATACTTTTTCTACAAGATTAATTACTAATATGTATGTTTATAGAGAAACTTATTGAAAAGCTTTTCAACATATTTTTCAATTTACGAATGGCCAGTATCCCAAACTATGTATGTATGTATTGGGTACTTTTAAAGCGCGGCTAATCACCTGTAAGGGTCTCAAGGCGCTGCTCATAGACATACAAAGACTCCCATCCAGCTCTGTCCATGCCGTTGCAAACTCCTTATGCGATATAACACCACATTTCACCATGATTCCAACCCTGGACCTCCCTGACTAAGCCACCAACTTCCCCATCCTGATTAGTCTCTGGGAAATGTTGAGACAGGCACTTGTGCAAACCAAACCACTGGATACATGTAGCTAGAGTATTACTCATTTGAGGCCCGTTTATAAATAAGTACATATTCTTTGTTTCTATTAGTAGTATTTCTACAATATTCTCTCTGCCCCTTTGATCTACTTGAATATGCTCTTATTTATGTATGTGCCAGTGGATTAAGACATACTTCACCTTTAGAATAACACAAAACATACCATAATGGCAACATCTTCCAAAATAACCTTTTGTTCCATGAATTGTGGTCCTCGGTCAATATGTCTAATGGTTGTAGCATCTCATAAAAATACACCTTGTTAGTGTTCTCACAAATGGCAGCAGTTATTGTTTAAAGGCTCTCTGTCTCCCTATGCCTACAGTGACTGAAAGTCATTTACTTCAAATAAAACACTGAGTTTGCTTCCTTTAATGACCCCATGCACACAATGTTAGTACACTATAAGTACTATGGGGCTGGTAATCACACTGGGACAATTTCACTAACAGGATTTACTAGCATCCTCATGCGCACCCTTCCCTATTATATTCTTTACAGTTTACGTACTAAAGAATGGGGGGCAAGCTTTAGTGAATCAGCTGCATAGAATAACAAATGCACAGGTGAAACTAAAGAGGCTTTTAGTGAATTGTGCCCATGCATTTTGTTGTACACTGCATAATATGAACTGTAGTCTAAAAATAAACAAGATATTACTACAAAATTTTGATACTTTCTCATGTTTCCGAACCAAAGTAAAATACAGACAGAAGGAATAATATTTGTGTATTTATATTAGCTTGGCAGACTGCCGAAATTGTCCTTAACTGGCAAGCTGCCATGAATGGTGGATTTTTAGCAGCTACATATAAACATACAGAAAATAAGTCAAGGATAATATAAAGATAGATCAGATAAATCAGGCTTGTCCTACCTAAGGCCCTGGAGCCGCAATGACAACCTCCTCCCCCGTGAATTTTATCTCGTCATTTATTTCTTCAATCCGAGAACTGTATATTTGGAACATTTCAGTGCTTCGATCTAACATATTTAATAGGAACTTTATTACTCTTCTAGCATCAACTGTGTATTAAAAATGTAGAAGACATCCCAGGATACTGATACTATGCAGATATTGGCCCTTGTGCAAGAAAAATATACACAAGTCATAGCACATAATAAGTTTGTTCATAAAGTTATAAACATATATATCAACAATATTGCTAGAAATTCAGTCTTAGAGTGAATAAAACATATCCAGTGTGGCCCTTCATGTCAATAGGTTGGACACCCCAATATGGAAACACAAATAGACTGAACCCAGCACACTTTTTTATAATCAAAAACCAGAGCACACAAGACACAGTTATTCCCAAGGGTCAGAATCCTGTTTAAGTCAAACAAATACAAATGTTCTGAAAGTTCCATTTCCAAATCTGACACTTAACTTCTCAGCCCTCAAATGCCACATTCCACAAAACCTGACCACTTAGGGAAACCAAACATACATCAAATACACACAAGCCGGACCACAGCAGAGCACTGAAGCTGGTAAAATAAAGGACTCCCAGCTGCTAACAAGAAGAACCTTTCAGATTTCAACTCTGTAACAAATAAATAGTGCACTATTACCTAGAACTGAATAATAAATCCAGCATGTATTTAAAGGGACATTAAACCCAAATGTTTTCTTTCATGATTCAGATAGAGGATACCATTTTAAACAACTTTCTAATTTACTTGTATTATCTAATTTGCTTCATTCTCTTGATATTCTTTCCTGAAAAACATATCTAGATAGGCTCTGTAGCTTCTGATTGGTGGCTGCACATAGATGCCTCATGTAATTGGCTTACATTGCTATTTCTTTAACAAAGGATATCTAAAGAAAGTAAGCAAATTAGATAATAGAAGTAAATTGGAATGCTGTTTAAAATTGTATTCTCTGTCCGAATTATGAAAGAAAAATGTTGGGTTTAATGTCCCTTTAAGGGGTCGTTAAATCACTAAAACATTACATGCTGTAGTTTGTTTAAGCATGATTTGTTTAGCCATTGTGAAACATCTTGCTGTGCAATAATTTTTCATACTTTCTATTTTAAACCATAATAAATTAAGTCCTTTTAATAAAATTATTACAAATATATAAATTTGCTGGTCATTTTGCACAATGTGTAGACAGTATTTATCTCCTTCTCTACTTGCACCAGGGCAAGTGGAATTTTTTAATCCTGATTTGAGAGATTATATCTAGGAAAAAATAAACAATTTGCTCATTTGACAAATAAGGCTGCATTGTTCGCTGCAAAAATTTATATCGGATTATATAAATGAGCATTATCATGCAACTTAAAATTTGTGTTTAAAGGGTTATGAAACACAAAAATATTATTTAGTGATTCAGACAGAGAATACAATTTTTTTTTAAAGTTTCCAATTTACTTCTATTATCAAATTTGTTTTGTTTCCATGGTATTCTAGGTAGGTGTCTGTAGAACTACATGGCAGGAAATAGTGCGGCCACCTAGTGCTGTAGCAAATGGATAACACGTGCACGCTCCTGAGCTTATGTCCCTGCTTTTTCAACAAAAGATACCAAGAGAATGAAGAAATATTGATAATAGAAGTAAATTAGAAAGTTGTATAAAATTGGATGCTCTATCTGAATCATGAAAAACCATTGTGTTTCGTGCCCTTTTAATGTTATTTTAGGAAACTATTTTTAATAAGTGTATAAATAAATCTGACAATAAAATGTGTGACGCATTCTAGCAAACGATAACATTATAATACACTGCTCACAAATCTAAATAATCAGATCAGAACAAAAATAGTCTTGGCTATGTCTTCTGTCTCCAATAGATGTGTTACAATGGCCTTACATTTTTATACAGATACACACAACAAAGCCATTTCCTTAGAAGTAATCCTTCACAATTTATTTGGCATACGATTGTGAACTCATTTTCCCCAACGATACAAACAGGAGAGGGATGATCCCTCAGGCATGCTAGTCAGTGAGATAGACAAATAATCAGTAAAACAGCCCCTCTTTAGAGATAAAATAAGAACAAATATCATTTATCCCACTATTTTTTTTTGGGGGGGGGGGGGTTGAGAGACTTTTTGAGCGTATTGAGTGTATTTTTTGGTAATAGTTATTTTATTTTTTGTTAATATTGGTTATAAGTTACTTAAAATAATCTTTGTAAGTTTTTTTTTTATGCCTGGGAGTGGGATTAAGGGGATTTTAGGTTTGGATTTATTTTAGGTTGGGGGATCTGGGGTGTGGCAATCTGAGATGGGGATAGTTTTGCTTTGGGAGTTTAGTTCTGCTGCCCATGCACTTCCTTAAAGGGATATGAAACGAAAAAACTAATTTTGTGATTCAGACAGAGCATAGCATTTTATAAAAGTTTCCAATTGACTTCTATTATCAAATTTGTTTCGTTCCTATGATATTCTGTGTTGAAGAGATACCTAGGTAGGCATCTGGTGCATTACATGGCGGGAAATAGTGCTGCCACCTAGTGCTCTTGCAAATAGATAATATTTTTGCAAAACTGCTGCCATATAGTGCTCCAGAAATGGGCCGGCTCCTAAGCATACATCCCTGCTTAAAAAAAAAAAAAAAGATACCAAGAATACAAATAAAAATCGATAATAGAAGAAATTGGAAACATTTTGGGTTTCATATCCCTTTAACGTTAGGTCTTATAACTACCTAACTTTACCTCTCCCTGACCCTGTCCACATTATGTCAATCACCACCCAAAAGTGCTGCTTCATTCCTCAGCCTCCCAGTCCTGGCCTGTTACTTGTAAATATTGGGAGGTAGAGATTTTGTAATGATGTCCCTTAAAGGGACATGAAACCCAGTTTTTTGTCTTTCATGATTCAGAATGAACCTTCAATTTTAAAAAGCTTTCCAGTTTACTTTTATAAGCTAATTTGTTTCAATCTCTTTGTAGCATTTGTTGAAGAAACAACAATGCACATGGATGTGCCAATAACAAAAGAAATATATGTGCAGCCACCAATCAGCAGCTCCTGAGCCTACATGGGTATCTCTTTCAACAAAGGATACTAAGAACAAAACAAATTAGATAATATAAGTAAATTGGAAAGCTGTTTAAAATCACATGCTCTATCTAAATCATGAAAGAAAAAAATTAAGTTTCATATCCCTTTAATTAAAGGGACACTAATGTCAAAATTAAAAAAAAAATGATGATTCAGATAGAACATGCCATTTATAAAATAAATAGTAGTAGTATTAATATTATAATAATAATAATAATAATTATTATTATTATTATTATTATTATTATTAATAATAAGAATAATATATTAATAATAATAATACTACAAATTTCCAATGTACTTTAGTTATACAATTTGCTTCATATCCTTAGTTGAAGCATAAACATAAATAAACTCGGGAGTGTGCACATTTCTATAGCATTCTATGGCCTAGATTTGGAGTTCGGCGGTAGCCGTCAAAACCAGCGTTAGAGGCTCCTAACGCTGGTTTTGGCCGCCCGCTGGTATTTGGAGTCAGTGATTAAAGGGTCTAACGCTCACTTTTCAGCCGCGACTTTTCCATACCGCAGATCCCCTTACGTCAATTGCGTATCCTATCTTTTCAATGGGATCTTTCTAACTCCGGTATTTAGAGTCGTTTCTGAAGTGAGCGTTAGAGCTCTAACGACAAAACTCCAGCCGCCTGAAAAAAGCAGGAGTTAAGAGCTTTCTGGCTAACGCCGGTTCATAAAGCTCTTAACTACTGTACCCTAAAGTACACTAACACCCATAAACTACCTATGTACCCCTAAACCGAGGTCCCCCCACATCGCCGCCACTCGATTAAAATTTTTAACCCCTAATCTGCCGACCGCCACCTACGTTATACTTATGTACCCCTAATCTGCTGCCCCTAACCCCGCCGACCCCTATATTATATTTATTAACCCCTAACTTGCCCCCCACAACGTCGCCGCCAGCTACTTAAAATAATTAACCCCTAATCTTCCGACCGCAAATCGCCGCCACCTACGTTATCCCTATGTACCCCTAATCTGCTGCCCCTAACATCGCCGACCCCTATATTATATTTATTAACCCCTAATCTGCCCCCCTCAACGTCGCCGACACCTGCCTACACTTATTAACCCCTAATCTGCCGAGCGGACCTGAGCGCTACTATAATAAAGTTATGAACCCCTAATCCGCCTCACTAACCCTATCATAAATAGTATTAACCCCTAATCTGCCCTCCCTAACATCGCCGACACCTAACTTCAATTATTAACCCCTAATCTGCCGACCGGAGCTCACCGCTATTCTAATAAATTGATTAACCCCTAAAGCTAAGTCTAACCCTAACACTAACACCCCCCTAAGTTAAATATAATTTTTATCTAACGAAATAAATTAACTCTTATTAAATAAATGATTCCTATTTAAAGCTAAATGCTTACCTGTAAAATAAATCCTAATATAGCTACAATATAAATTATAATTATATTATAGCTATTTTAGGATTAATATTTATTTTACAGGCAACTTGGTAATTATTTTAACCAGGTACAATAGCTATTAAATAGTTAAGAACTATTTAATAGTTACCTAGTTAAAATAATAACAAATTTACCTGTAAAATAAATCCTAACCTAAGTTATAATTAAACCTAACACTACCCTATCAATAAATTAATTAAATAAACTACCTACAATTACCTACAATTAACCTAACACTACACTATCAATAAATTAATTAAACACAATTCCTACAAATAAATACAATTAAATAAACTAGCTAAAGTACAAAAAATAAAAAAGAACTGTTACAGAAAATAAAAAAATATTTACAAACATAAGAAAAATATTACAACAATTTTAAACTAATTACACCTACTCTAAGCCCCCTAATAAAATAACAAAGCCCCCCAAAATAAAAAATTCCCTACCCTATTCTAAATTAAAAAAGTTACAAGCTCTTTTACCTTACCAGCCCTGAACAGGGCCCTTTGCGGGGCATGCCCCAAGAATTTCAGCTCTTTTGCCTGTAAAAGAATAAATACAATACCCCCCCCCCAACATTACAACCCACCACCCACATACCCCTAATCTAACCCAAACCCCCCTTAAATAAACCTAACACTAAGCCCCTGAAGATCTTCCTACCTTGTCTTCACCATACCAGGTTCACCGATCCGTCCTGAAGAGCTCCTCCGATGTCCTGATCCAAGCCCAAGCGGGGGCTGAAGAGGTCCATGATCCGGTCAAAGTCTTCATCCAAGCGGGGCAGAAGAGGATCTTCCATCCGATTGAAGTCATCATCCAGGCGGCATCTTCTATGGTCTTCCATCCGGAGCGAAGCGGCAGGATCCTGAAGACCTCCAGCGCGGAACATCCATCCGGACCGACGACTGAACGACGAATGACTGTTCCTTTAAGGGACGTCATCCAAGATGGCGTCCCTCGAATTCCGATTGGCTGATAGGATTCTATCAGCCAATCGGAATTAAGGTAGGAATTTTCTGATTGGCTGATGGAATCAGCCAATCAGAATCAAGTTCAATCCGATTGGCTGATCCAATCAGCCAATCAGATTGAGCTCGCATTCTATTGGCTGTTCCGATCAGCCAATAGAATGCGAGCTCAATCTGATTGGCTGATTGGATCGGCCAATCGGATTGAACTAGATTCTGATTGGCTGATTCCATCAGCCAATCAGAAAATTCCTACCTTAATTCCGATTGGCTGATAGAATCCTATCAGCCAATCGGAATTCGAGGGACGCCATCTTGGATGACGTCCCTTAAAGGAACAGTCATTCGTCGTTCAGTCGTCGGTCCGGATGGATGTTCCGCGCTGGAGGTCTTCAGGATCCTGCCGCTTCGCTCCGGATGGAAGACCATAGAAGATGCCGCCTGGATGATGACTTCAATCGGATGGAAGATCCTCTTCTGCCCCGCTTGGATGAAGACTTTGACCGGATCATGGACCTCTTCAGCCCCCGCTTGGGCTTGGATCAGGACATCGGAGGAGCTCTTCAGGACGGATCGGTGAACCTGGTATGGTGAAGACAAGGTAGGAAGATCTTCAGGGGCTTAGTGTTAGGTTTATTTAAGGGGGGTTTGGGTTAGATTAGGGGTATGTGGGTGGTGGGTTGTAATGTTGGGGGGGGGGTATTGTATTTATTCTTTTACAGGCAAAAGAGCTGAAATTCTTGGGGCATGCCCCGCAAAGGGCCCTGTTCAGGGCTGGTAAGGAAAAAGAGCTTGTAACTTTTTTAATTTAGAATAGGGTAGGGAATTTTTTATTTTGGGGGGCTTTCTTATTTTATTAGGGGGCTTAGAGTAGGTGTAATTAGTTTAAAATTGTTGTAATATTTTTCTTATGTTTGTAAATATTTTTTTATTTTCTGTAACTTAGTTCTTTTTTATTTTTTGTACTTTAGCTAGTTTATTTAATTGTATTTATTTGTAGGAATTGTGTTTAATTAATTTATTGATAGTGTAGTGTTAGGTTAATTGTAGGTAGTTTATTTAATTAATTTATTGATAGGGTAGTGTTAGGTTTAATTATAACTTAGGTTAGGATTTATTTTACAGGTAAATTTGTTATTATTTTAACTAGGTAACTATTAAATAGTTCTTAACTATTTAATAGCTATTGTACCTGGTTAAAATAATTACAAAGTTGCCTGTAAAATAAATATTAATCCTAAAATAGCTATAATATAATTATAATTTATATTGTAGCTATATTAGGATTTATTTTACAGGTAAGCATTTAGCTTTAAATAGGAATCATTTATTTAATAAGAGTTAATTTATTTCGTTAGATAAAAATTATATTTAACTTAGGGGGGTGTTAGTGTTAGGGTTAGACTTAGCTTTAGGGGTTAATCAATTTATTAGAATAGCGGTGAGGTCCGCTCGGCAGATTAGGGGTTAATAATTGAAGGTAGGTGTCGGCGATGTTAGGGAGGGCAGATTAGGGGTTAATACTATTTATGATAGGGTTAGTGAGGCGGATTAGGGGTTAATAACTTTATTATAGTAGCGCTCAGGTCCGCTCGGCAGATTAGGTGTTAATAAGTGTAGGCAGGTGTCGGCGACGTTGAGGGGGGCAGATTAGGGGTTAATAAATATAATATAGGGGTCGGCGATGTTAGGGCAGCAGATTAGGGGTACATAGGGATAACGTAGGTTGCGGCGGTTTACGGAGCGGCAGATTAGGGGTTAAAAAAAATATGCAGGGGTCAGCGATAGCGGGGGCGGCAGATTAGGGGTTAATAAGTGTAAGGTTAGGGGTGTTTAGACTCGGGGTACATGTTAGGGTGTTAGGTGCAGACGTAGGAAGTGTTTCCCCATAGGAAACAATGGGGCTGCGTTAGGAGCTGAACGCTGCTTTTTTGCAGGTGTTAGGTTTTTTTTCAGCTCAAACTGCCCCATTGTTTCCTATGGGAGAATCGTGCACGAGCACGTTTTTGAGGCCGGCCGCGTCCGTAAGCAACTCTGGTATCGAGAGTTGCATTTGCGGTAAAAATGCTCTACGCTCCTTTTTTGGAGCCTAACGCAGCATTTGATTAAACTCTCGATACCAGAGTTAAATTTATGGTGCGGCCAGAAAAAAGCCCGCGGAGCGTTAACAGCCCTTTTACCGCCGAACTCCAAATCTAGGCCTATGTCAGCAGTGTTTGCAACAATGTATAACATTGCTATAAATACTGATAATAGAAGTAGATAGGAAAGTTTTGTAAAATTACACACTCTGTCTAAGCCATTAAAGTTAAATTTTGATTTTATTATTGTCCCTTTAATATGCTGAACAATATGATAACTTCATAAATGTTCCCTTTAACACTTTGGCTGCTAGAGATGGAAATCCACTCACAACTCACTCTTAAATTTTTGTTAACTCTTTATACAGTATAATCTACACGTGCCCTTAATTGAAATGTACTCTACTAACTATGCCTGTAAAAAAGTGGTTGGGTGGCACCACTACCTATAAAGAGTGTGAGAGGACAGTGTGAGAGGACAGTGTGAGAGGACTGTGTGAGAGGACTGTGTGAGAGGACAGTGTGAGAGGACAGTGCGAGAGGACAGTGCGAGAGGACTGTGTGAGAGGACTGTGCGAGAGGACTGTGCGAGAGGACTGTGCGAGAGGACTGTGCGAGAGGACAGTGCGAGAGGACAGTGCGAGAGGACTGTGCGAGAGGACTGTGCGAGAGGACTGTGCGAGAGGACTGTGCGAGAGGACAGTGCGAGAGGACAGTGCGAGAAGACTGTTGGAAAGGACAGTGCGAGAGGACAGTGCGAGAGGACAGTGCGAGAGGACCGTGTGAGAGGACCGTGTGAGAGGACCGTGTGAGAGGACAGTGTGAGAGGAAAGTGTGGGAGGACCGTGTGAGAGGACCGTGTGAGAGGACCGTGTGAGAGGACCGTTTGAGAGGACCGTGTGAGAGGACCGTGTGAGAGGACCGTGTGAGAGGACCGTGTGAGAGGACAGTGTGAGAGGACAGTGTGAGAGGACAGTGTGAGAGGACCGTGTGAGAGGATCGTGTGAGAGGACCGTGTGAGAGGACAGCCTTTAGATACCCACAGTACTTTTGCATCACAGTGTATATATAGCGCAATTAGTGATGGTGGTTTTATTTTCTATGAGATCTTTCATTGAAATGACACTTAAAAAATGTAAATGTTGTTATATTCTGCAAGTTATCCGTGAATGCAATTATGCTATTCTAATAAGACACAAGAAAGGTGAGAATATAACCAATCAAATGTTGACAAATCTATAGAAAACTTATAAGAAACCAGAAAACTGAGGAGCCAGCCTCTAATTTCCTAGGAGCAAGAGACAGACAGACAGATAGATTGATGCAACATTATTTCATATAATAATAATAATAATATCCCAGGATTTGCAAGCCCTAACTATAAAGATAAACATTTCAGAGCCTGTTGCATGTCATTGCTGCTATAATATTGTTTTCCAGTCCTGACTGCCAGTGGTGCCCTGCAACACAAATTCCTCACAATGCAAGATGCCAACAGCTGCATGAAGAATCGTCAGTCTGGCTTGCTTGGACTTCTTCTCTAGTTCACTGGGACATCTGGAACATACAAAGTGTTCACAGCTCAAGGAGGTGGCACTGTGTACTTATAACACATCAGCATTCACAAGCCTGATTAATAGCAAGTTTCTGGCAGGCATTCTGCTATCATACACTCAGCCAGTGCAACTTTACAAGAGGTTTTGAATTAAGTTACAGTGGACCTGCAGTACATTTACTGGCCTGGACATTTAAAAGGGCTCATGCCAACCTATCCCATTCTAATTAGGTGAGAGCCTTTATCTATAGGTATCAGATAACATTCTTTATTTGATACACTGAAATTCCTGCCAAAACAGTCGAATCAACAGTTCTGCCGATTAAGGGCCACATTACGGGTGGCGCACTAAGAGTGACGCGCAAGCAAAAAGGGGTTTATCGCGGGTGTTTTTGCGCGCGTCGAATGCAGTGCTCGTATTACAAGTTTAAAGTAAACACGATCACTTGAGCGCAATTGAAGTTAACGTTCGTTGGGATAGTGCATCCTGAGAGCTTTGGTTAACTGTTTCGTGATGCAAAAAAGTGTCACAAAACACTTAAAAAAAATACATAACAAAGTGCAGTTACACTCATAACACTATCTAATACAAATAATAATAATAAAAAAAGACAAAAAAAAGTTATAAGGGCTATATATATATGTGTGTATTTATGTATCTACAGACATATATACACATATAAACACATAAATACAAGTGTGGCACTGTTACAGAGATCTGTGGCAACCCAAGGGTTGCAGGTTCGATCCCGGCAATGTCCAATTAGCCTTTTATCCTTCCGAGGTCAGTAAAATGAGTACCATTAAGTTAGGTAATAATAATAACTGTTATCAGTGCCGCGAGTCGATTAAGTTCAAGGTTGTGCACTATACAAGTATCCAATTATATATATATATATAAGCACTGAAGCCCTTTGCAGTATATATATATATATATTTTATATATATATATATATATATAAGAGCACTGAAGCCCTTTGCAGTTAAGTAGATGAAAACATGTAAAAGTATATTTATGCAATATTATGTTTTAATAAATTGTTATACTGTGTATTTACTGTAATATTTCACATTCCAATGTTCTGCACATAGTGGAATATGTTCTATGTATTTCTAAATAGATATTCATTCAAAATACATAGATTTGCAAGGTTGATAATTAATAAGAGCATACAATTGTGCCATTGGGGCATATTTATCAAGCTCCGTATGGAGCCTGATGCCCCATGTCTAAAGAACGCTGCTCCATAACCTGTCCACCTGTTCTGAGGTGGCGGACAGAAATCAACCCGATCAAATACGATCGGGTTGATTGACACCCCCTGCCTTGGGTGGGGTTAAACACATAGGGGCCTATTTATCAAGCTCCGTATGGAGCTTGACACCCCGTGTTTCTGACGAACCTTCAGGCTCACCAGAAACACAAGTTATAAAGCAGCGGTCTACAGACCGCTGCTCCATAACCTGTCCGCGTGCTCTGTGGCGGTGGACAGACATCGCCAGAAATCAACCCGATCCAATATGATCGGGTTGATTGACACCCCCTGCTAGCGGCAAGAACTGCTGGTGCAATGATAAATGCAGAGAGAGTATGCGGACGGCATTTATCGATGTGCAGCGGACATGATACGCTACATTGTATCATGTCCGCTCGCACTATAATAAATTGACCCCATTGTCTTTTAAAAAGGATTTAATAATGTCCCTAAAACAAATTACAGTTAACAGTAACTTAAAGGGACAGTATACACTAATTTTCATATAACTGAATGTACTAGACACTACTATAAATTAGAATATACACAGATTCTGATATAAAAATCCAGTATAAAACATTTGTAAAAAATTACTTAGAAGCTCTGTTTAGCACTGTTAATGAATAGCAGACCCTCCCCCTTCCCTGCATATGAAAAGACAGATTATACAAACAGGTGCCGCAGGCATCTGTAGACATCAGTATACATCTACAGCTTTGGGGCTTGGTTAGGAGTAGGAGAACAATGTTATAAAAATTTTTAAAAAAAAAGCAAAACTCATTTTTATAAAAACACCCCCAGATGAGCTATATAAATGGATTATGTGCAAAACATTCATACAAAGAAAAATCTAGTGTAGAATGTCCCTTTACCTAAAAGGGGCAAATACATGTGCAACACAATATACTGTATCTCTCTCTCTAGTAGTCAAGTGGTTTAAACAGACCTCCTAGAGAGGGATAGCCCCCTACTTCTAAGCTCTGCCCTGCTTTCCTTTTTCAGAATTTTACTTAGCCCTGCCCATAGACCACTTATACACACCGATAGACACAGCCATGATTTCACCCACTATCCACCTGCGATCCCGCTCACAAAAACAGCGATGCCCCGCCTCAGCCTCCTGAATCCCTAATACCTAGCAACAAATATTAGGAGATATGGGTTCAACTGTATTTTGCCCATTTTTGTCTCTTCTGCGATAAGGTGAACATACTGAAATATTGAAGTACTTTTTAACAGGAGTTTGCAAAGAGGAGGCAGTAGAGAATCTATTTAATACATTCCATATGTCGGTGTCCTATTTGCTAACTGCCATTGACGTATGGGAGTAATGGGAAATTGAAAGAATTCCAAGCTGTACAATTCATCATTATACTGTCCTTAGATAGAAAGATTTCCAGACAAAAAAAGAAATCCAGCGAACTCGGGCTTCAAACCAAGGGTGAGTTTATTGAAATCATAGACTCAATAAATTCCAACATAGTAAGAACCAAAAAGTACATTTAAATGAGTGGGGTAAAAATAATAATAAAGAGCTAAGTAAATGCGCTGTGACCTTAGGCTACCAGTCGGTCTTACGCGTTTCGGCTGAAAGATGTAGCCTTAATCATAGACCTTAAAGTGTAGCCTGTGTTATGCCTTATAAACCCATTGTGGTAATAGCTAAGGAAAAACAGCTGGGGTCACGGCGCAATTGATCAATTAATGTTATCTACAGACTGATTGGAGGACACTTCCCTTCATTTGAATATGTTATACCTAATTTCTGTTTTATATTATATATATAGATAAACTTACTGCAAAAAATACATATAAACCTAATTAAATAGCAGTACTCTTTTTCTTGTGAAGTTCATCAAACAGAAGAACATATAATTCTCAAATGTTAGAGTTACTCCTGGCAAATGGGCACTCTCCACGATAGCTCAGATGACAAAGTATTTTAAACATAGTAGTGTTCATAACATGAATATGTGTATATGCAAACATATAAATATATAAGCACTTTAGACTATAGTGCTCATTTCCTTGTAAAGATTGCTAGACAAAGAGATATATATGTAATTAATGACTGCTTTCTTCATGTAGATGAACTCGCCCTGGAATGGTTTAAAGGGCAAAATATTTTGAACCTTGCCACATTAATAACTTAAATTATATTTAGTTCTACATCACTATATCAACACTTTGTTATGAGATTGTTATTTGTTCAGAAACAACATGATATGAGTAGCTAAGTCTAAACGTTATTCAACATCATTATATATAGACCTTATAATGACATTACTCGTTTTCCATACATAAATATATGTGTTAATCCCAACTATTCACTATCCTTTACTGCCACTTTATGTGTCACTGTACCCTACTTCCAGAAATTAATGATGTCTCCTGCTATATTAAATCCTTTTGGACGTCTGGTCTGGAGTGTAAAGATCCAGAATGCCTCTCTGTAGAGAACTCGTTGCATTCTATCACCTCCTCTAGGTTTAGGGGGGATTGTTTCTATTACTTGCCATTTAAAACTATTTACTGACTTATTGTGTTCATATATAAAATGATGCACTAAATCTGAAACGTCTCTTTCCTTGTCAATATTGTTTAAATGTTCTCTAATACGTGTACGTGCCTCTCTAGAGGAGCACCCTACATATTGTTTCTTACATGCTATACACTCCACCAGATAAATTACATGGCAAGTTCGACAATTAGTGCAAGAGTCCATTAAGTATACTCTTTGTGTACTTCGAGATTGAAATTTGTCAGTTGTTGTTGTATGACTACAAGCTATACAATTGGAAAAGTGGCATTTATAATGCCCTTTTACCTGTAACCAGCTGCTTGCTGTCGATGATGGTTTCTTTATCATACTTGGGGCTACCAAATTTCCAATTGTACGTCCCTTTTTAGAGATATAATTGAGACCTTCCCTAGTTACGTCTCTGAGACTGTCCTCCCCTGTCAGAACAGGGAGGTGTTTACCAATTATGTCACAGATTGCCTTAAATTGAGGGCTGTAGGTAGTAATGAAATTGGGTTTATTGCTATTAAACCTATTTAGTGATTCATAACGATTTTTTTGAAATATTTCCCTTCTATCTAGTCTATCTACTTCTAAGAAGGCCCTTTTTATTACTCTCATTTTGTAGCCTCTTTCTAAGAGTTGCTGTTTCAAAATATCTGACTCTACATGAAAATCATGGTCTGTGGTACAATTGCGTTTTAGTCTTATAAACTGTCCTTTAGCCACCCCAAACCCTGTATGTTTAGGGTGGCACGAGCGTGCATGCAATATAGTATTCGAAGTAATTGGTTTCCTGTATAGTGTTGTTGTTATTTTTTGTGTAGATGCATCTCCCATAAGATAAACATCAAGGTAGGCTATCTTATCTGTGTCTGACATATGAGTAAATTTTAAATTAACCTCATTGTTATTTAGGTATTGGACAAATCCCTTCATTTCCTCTGTGGATCCTAACCACACAAACAAAAGATCATCTATATATCGCTTGTATGATCTTATAAGATGCTTGTATGGATTAGTATCTCCAAAGACGTGGGACCGCTCCCACCAGCCCATATATAGATTGGCATAGGCTGGGGCAAATTTAGCACCCATGGCGGTCCCACGTCTTTGGAGATAAAAAGAATTGTCAAATTTAAAGTAGTTATGGACCAGTAAAAAATCCAAACAAATTAGAATATATTCTTTTAAACCAGTATCATAATTACTGTAATGATCAAGGGAAAATCTAATTGCTTTTAAACCTAGGTGATGAGGTATGCAGGAATATAATCCTACAACATCAACTGTTAGCCACGAGCATTCATTGCTCCATGTGAGCTTGTCTAGTCCTGTCAACAGGTGTGTTGTATCCCTGAGGTAGGAGGGCAGCTGCTGCACGATGGGCTGCAAAAGAGATTCCAACCAGCCTGACATACTCTCAAAAAGAGATCCTATCCCAGATATAATGGGTCTTCCTTTCACCTCCTCCAAGGACTTATGTACCTTGGGGAGGTGATGGAAGATAGGTATAACTGGTGTTTTTACGTTTAGATAATCAAATGTATTTTGGTCAATGATACCCCCATGCAGTCCATCGTCCAGTAACTCCAGGAATTGTAATTTAAAGGCATTAGTGGGATCACCAGAGAGAGGTAAGTATACTTCTGGATCTTTTATCTGTCTTTCAGCTTCCTTTATATAGTCTACTTTATTTAATACCACAATGCTGCCTCCCTTATCGGCAGATCTAATGACTATGTCATCTCTTTTGGTTAATGATTCAATGGCTAATTTTTGGCCTCTTGTCAAATTAGGGGTGGTCGCATTGTGACATTTAGAAAGGGAAATCAAATCCTCCTCTACTCTCCTATGGAAAGCTTCCAGAAATGGACCTCTGTCCCTAGTAGGATAGAATATAGATTTTGGTTTGAAACCTGTGTGTTCCATTTTCAGAAATTCATTCTGAATATTTGATTCATAGTTAAGTTCTTGGAGGGAAAAATAGTCACATGCCTCCTTGAAATCTACTATGTTAATAATAGGCTCTATGTGGTCTTTATCCCTCCAAATTTCATGATCTCCAACAGGAGATTCCTCTGGGGGTGTCTTACCCCAGAAGAATTTCCTGAGTGTGAGATCCCTAATTAAGCGATTTACATCAGTTATTGTTTCAAACAGGTTGAACGTTGTACTAGGGACAAAGTTCAGACCCAGACTCAATACTGAGGTTTCATCTTCTGTTAATGTGGAATTAGAAAGATTAATTATTTTTAAATGCGATATTTGTTGTAACGTCCCCTGCCTCTTCGTCCTCTTTGACCTCTTCCTGTGTTTTTTCCTCTTTCTCCTCCCCCCTCTGTTTCCATCCCTACCTGTCCTAAAGGGCCCTGAGCTGCTTGCGTGCTATTTTTAAGACATGATTTAATCTGTGCTTCCGACACTGGAATGTCACTCCTATCTACATTGAGGAATTCCCTGCGTCTACTATCAGTACTTTCATTGTTCCTGTCTCTTTGGCTCGCATTTCTAGTAATTCTAGGTTCCGTTCTAGACTGCTGTGAGTCTGTTTTATTACGAGTTAGTTTGCTATTATGTGTTGGTTTTGGCATTGTTTCTTCCTCATCTGATAGAAAGATGTCTAATATTTACTATAGTTGATATGAAATTGCAATGCAAATAAATTAATAAAAATATAAACAAAATAAGCAATATAAAAACAATTACAAATTTAGGAGTATATTATAATCATTTAAATCCTTTTGTATGTAATAAAATAAAGGCCTTGGTTGGAAAAGATGAGCAGTTCAGAAAGTGGAGATGACTCCGTAAGTGACAAAGTACTGGCACTCCGTTCATACATGGTCATAAAAATGTAATGTGCCAGTTATATGGACCAAATCCAAAACCAACAATATTTTAATAACGTGATTCATTCATATACTGTAAAGAACACATAAACTTCATTACTGTTTTGTAACATATTATCGGGTGCAAGTCAGGTCAACAGTTTATTGTAAAGTCAAGTAAGGACAAAATATTTCTTTTAGGATGTTACTACAAGTGTAATAGCCTCATTTTCTGGCTGTCACAACTGTATGCTAGGCTTGATGCCCACACATCAATGATATTTTCCTTGGCTTTGGTAATTTTACATTTACTCTGAGTGTCCTTTGGAATACTTTGTGCTGCAGCGGATTTTCGTAATGTAAAAAAAACGTGTACGTTTGAAAATGTTTGACAAGAAAATATGTTGCTTTTCAAAAAAATTGATAATTTTGTCGAAAGAATTGGACAGTGTTTAATAGTAACGGGATATGCAAATCATTTATGATTCAGATACAACTTTCCAGTATACCTCTATTAGCATATTTACTTGGTTCTCTTGATATCCTTTATTGAAGAGCATACCAAGCCAGCTCAGGAGTGTGCATGTTTTCTGAGCACTATTGTAACACCACCCTTGTAGCCTCCATCCCACAGCTTTGCTGCAACCATGACGTACATGCCTATGACAAGAATCTAGCAAAGTAGGGATTGACAAATACTACCAGAAATGACCTAGAACCCAGAATTTAGCATAATAAAGAGTTTCACTGGCTGCTATCGCATTAATTCTCAGTTCCTTGAAGCTCAGTGGATACTGCAAAGACAGGTAACACTCAATGAGCTGAATGGAACTAACAAAAACCAACAGATTATATATGAACCTAACGTAAATAGCACATCGTTGTACAGTTCTCAGGGCAGCAAATGGAGTTTTGCTAGTTTACTTGAGTACCTCTTCTTTGATTTCAGAATTGTTTCTTACCTATCATTGGCTGTAAAGCATCACATGACTGACCTCCTGCCGCAACCTCAAAGAGGAAGTGCAAGCAGGGGTGCAAAGAATGGTGGGAATAAGTGCAGAGGAACTAATGTCATGGTGTGAGTATTTGTTTATTTAATTGATGTTTCCAGGAGCTAAATTACCAGAGAACATGTGTTTTAAAAAAACAACAACAGCAACAAAAAACAGAGAAAATGTTATTGTTGAGCAGAGCTGGTTTTGAGAAGTACTTTCTAGGATAATGGTTATTGCTGAACAGAGCCAGTGTGCTGAAGCGGCTATCTGAGGAATTGCTCTTTCTAAATGTATTCTTAGAAATAGTTTGCTTATTACTGAAGTGATGAGTTTTTTTTGTTTTGTTTTGATTTTTACCATTTTATTGAAATTTTTAAGAAAAAAAATACCAAATCAGTGTACACGGAGTGCAAAGAATCATAGAGAACTAAGTTGCAGCGGTTAGGGGGTTAATAGTTTAGGGGGTATTTAGCGATGGGGTTTGTGGTGGTTAGGCTGTTAATAGGTTAGGAGTTACTTTGCAATGGGGTAATGGTGCTTTAGGGGTTTAACAGAATAGGGGATTATTGTGATGGGGATGTGGCAGTTTAGGGGTTAATAGTGTAGCAGGTAGTTTACAGTTGGGGTTGTAGTGGTTTAGGAGTTAATAGTGTAGGGAGTTTATAGTAGTGAGTTGTGTGCTGGTTTATTGTTTAATAGTGTAGCGGGGTAATTTGTGATGGGGGGTGTGGAGGTTTCAAGTCACATAAAAAGTTTGAGCGTAAAATTCGATTGAGCGATCGCATTTACTTTCAACCTGTAATAAGACATCACTCAATGGGGCCTATGAAGTCACAGTAAGTTTTAGTGAATCTACAGTGAGTACAAATGCACTAGAATTAAAAAAATAATAATAATGATGATAATTATAATAATTTATGCACTGTCCTTTACACCATGTTACTGAAGCTTTGACTGATTTTTAAAACACTACACCAAAGTTTTCCTTATTATAGAATATGCTTCTAGAACAGTTTAATTTCTGTAAATTAATTATATGCTAGATCAGATTTCTGGTGTCTCTTTAGGAGAACAGAATATTTAACAGACATACTCAGGACTCATTTACACATGTTCTGTAATGGGCCTGTTGACTCTGGGGCAGTAACAGACCACTGCTGTACTTCACCCTTTCTGAAATTAATACATCCCAGCCCGTTCTAGCTGAGGCATTCCCTCACTCTGCTTATAATGTACAGGGACTTCCCTGACCTTTCACAGCTATTTACAACAGACCGCAACTCCTTGGCTGAACGCCACTGGACACAGTCCAAATTACTAACTTGGAATGTTTACATTTAGAGGTTTTGTTAGTAAACAGTTACAGTTTTTTTGCCACTGTACATTCAAAGAGCAGACTTTAATTGTAGCAAAGTCTCAGATTCTGGCTGTGTATCTATGTACTTATTTATTTGAACTTATTTGTTAGCAAACAATAAATTGTGCTTTTCAGGCGCCTCCAGCAATGGGAATTTACACTCTCAATTAAGGCACCACCCATACCTAAAATATTACTCAACAATAGAAATCAAAGTGTTTTTTAAGGGTGTTGATACTTCAAAGCACCTTTATTTCAATTTGAAGCCAAAATGGTTTGAAACTCAAACCATCTGCTTAACACATTAAAGCACATGTGGTTTGGGCACAACCATAGCAAAAACATTTTTAGATTTTTCCAATATTAAAGGGACAGTCAACACCAGAATTTTTGTTGTTATAAAAAAGATAGATAATCCCTTAATTATCCATTTCCATTTTGCATAACAAACACAGTTATAATAATACACGTTTTACCTCTGTAATTACCTTGTATCTAAGCCTCTGCAGACTGCCCCCTCATTTCAGTTCTTTTGACAGACTTAAATTTTAGCCAGTCAGTGCTCACTCCTCTGTAAATTCACGTGCATGAGCGCAATGTTATCTAAATGAAAAACACATGCACTAATGCCCACTAGTGGTGAAAAACTGTCAAAATGCATTTAGATTAGAGGCGGCCTTCAAGGTCTAAAAAATTAGCATATGAACCTAATAGGTTTAGCTTTCAACTAATAATACCAAGAGAACAAAGCAAAATTGGTGATAAAAGTAAATTGGAAAGTTATTTAAAATTACATGCCCTATTTTATTATTATTATTATTATTATTATCGGTTATTTGTAGAGCGCCAACAGATTCCGCAGAGCTAATTTGAATCATGGAAGTTTTTTTTGGACTTGACTGCCCCTTTAACTCTGAAAGAGGGGAGTAGGAAGATGTGTAATTAAGCCTCAAGCAAGGCTAATTCCAAATGAAAGGCTAGTAGGAATATGAACATTAGGTGGGAAAAGACATAACAATAATGATGTGTTGTGTACATCCCATTTTTTAAAGTTCTTAAGAACTCAGATTTTCAGGTTTCAAAGTGATTACTATTTTATATTTATACACTTTTTTGCGTGCTTATTTATATAGATTTTAAACAACATTCAAAACAAATCAAGCTTTATAAGCCGGTAATATTGGTTCTCTCTACACTGTATTACTAACCCATAGTAAAGTGAGTTTGGTGACACAAAAAATATTATACTATTATATTATACTATTCTTGGCCTTAAATCATAATTCCCATATGAAAACACTGTAAATGAATATTCTGATGATTACATTTAATTTATGTACAAGTTTCACAGTTTAAACTGTAATTTAAACTATATTTTTAACTTTTTGTTCACAATACATTTTTAAGGGACAGTATAGTCAAAATTTAACTTTCATGATTCAAATAGGGCATGCAATTTTAAACAACTTTCCAATTTACTTTTATAGTCAAATTTTCTTTGTCTCTTGCTATTCTTTGTTGAAAGCTAAACCTAGGTAGGCTCATATGCTAAGTTCTTGAAAGCTACCTCTTATCTCACTACATTTTGACAGTTTTTCACAGCTACACAGTGCTAGTTTGTGTGTGCCATAAATATAACATTGTGCTCAGGGCCGGACTTGGAAATCAGACCGGCCCTGGAAATTTGTATAGACCGACACAGCCCCGCCCCTTCTAAGTCAACCCCGCCCCCTTCCTATTAACCCCTCCATATATTTGACAATAACTACACTTGCATGACATTTTTTGTGAGGCTTTGAATATTGTGTTGGAACATCTTAATTTGATGCTTTCAAATGTCATATTTTAATGTGCCTCCAAGCATATATGTGCAGTCATAATTTACTGCCTAATTCCAAGTGTGGTTTGTACCCTCAAAAAAAATATAATAAGCACCATACCAATGTATCTAAAATCCTATTGATGCTATAAAATAGTGTCATTCTTCAAGGTTTTGACTCCCCAATCTATATCCCTTTTTCAGACATGACTCGAAGAGTTTTTATCCGAAAGGCCCCCAAGATTGATATATTTCTCACCTGTTTTTTTGACATACCCCCTGACTGGAACCCCAGCCAAGCGGCCACCATTCACCGCAGCTCCGAGCTGTTCAACACCGACCTCCAGTTCATGTCACCAACAAAATGTGTGTGACAGAACTTCCAGGGCACTGACGTTACAAGTATCCCCACAGAGTTATGGGAAGTGTAGTCCTAGTTTGCGTTTCACGTGTGTGTGAGACGAGTGACTACTAAGTTGGAGGCGGAGCTGAGCGTGACGTGAGCTCAGCTGAGGAGC
Organism: Bombina bombina; assembly: GCF_027579735.1. Lineage (NCBI taxonomy): Eukaryota > Metazoa > Chordata > Amphibia > Anura > Bombinatoridae > Bombina > Bombina bombina. The sequence continues at coordinate 1,428,635,784 of NC_069499.1, read as the reverse complement.
ACTGACTCTGAGCGGCCCACGGGCATTATAGCAAATAGCATCAAAAATATTCATTATTCACCCTCCGCGGGCCGCAGCCTGCACCTATGCAATATCATATGCATAATTGCTGCTCTCTACTGCAGCAGCCAGCCAAGCTGCACTGCCGGCCGGCGGCCCACCGGGATTTTTTCCGGTATCCCGCCTGCCCAATCCAACCCTGATTGTGCTCACTCCTGTGGAGTTATTTACGAGTTAGCACTGATTGGCTAAAATGCTGTCAAAATAACTGAAATAAGGAGGCAGTCTGCAAAGGCTTAGATACAAGGTAATCACAGAGGTGAAAAAGAGTATTAATATCACTGTGTTGGTTATGCAAAACTGGGGAATGGGTAATAAAGGGATTATCAATCTTTTTAAACAATACAAATTCTGGTGTAGACTGTCCTTTAATACTGAAAAAAACAAAACAACGTGCAATAGGAAAAATGAGTTCTAACAAGTCCAAAGTGTACAATTGTAAATGTAAAAAAATTCTGCAAAAATCATTTACTAAAAAAGTGTTTTCTTAATAATTAGTAATTTAGAATCAAATAGATTGAAATAGATTAAACAACCCAACAGAAAACATGTGACGCACTTAGAATGGAAATTGTAATTTGTAACAATAAGGACCTTGTTATACAATTATGCTCCATAGATAAACTCTGTGGAGCATCCTGTAAAACAATACAAATGCTAACAAACATAGAAACAATAGTAAATCTTGTAATTATTCTTCCTAAATGTTTTGGAAACAGAGAGTTTAATGGAGCACAAGAACTGTATGAACCATTTAGTTGGTGGTCTACAGAAAGTTATCAGCCTGTAGATAACACAAAGGGCTAGAGTACAAGTCGAGCTCTAATTTACGGCGCTCCCGTAAACGAGAAAATTCACTCGTTTACGGGCGCACGATAAATAACCAGTCAATTACAAGTGGCTGGTTATCGCTACTGGAAGCTCGTGGTAGCAATTAGTGCTCCGAAAATTAGCCAGAGATCAGATCTCTGGTTAATTTTCAAAATGTCCCCCGATTGCCCCTAAATATAAGTGTAGTGTAGTAGTTTAAAATTAAAAAATTGTAGCATTGTTTTTTTTTTATAACTGCAAGAAGCAGGGTTTAAACTGAGCGGTTGTGAGGTGTAAGGAAAAAAATGGCACTGAAAAGTGCCTTTACATTGCGGTCTATGGGGTCTGTGTTATTCCTAGAAATATATATGTATATGCTTAAATACATTTATATTTATATGTTAATATGTGTCTATACGTATATAAACACATAAATATATGTATATAAGCATATACATATATATTTAAACTCTGCTGCCCATCACTGCACGACTTACCCCCTTCGCTGCACTAGGTTCTCAGCCGTGTCTGACAGCATCAGAATAAGGCTCCCATTTTGCGCTTGTGAGTACAAAGCTTCTGTGCAATGCAAATGCGAGGTTGCATTAGAGATATTTTGCGTAATTTAGCCCAAAATTATAAGCTGTTTGTGTAATGTTTGTGTAATTTCTGATATCATTACAAAATATATAAATAGTATATTCATCTCTGATGAAGCGCATGTACGCATGCACAAAACGTGTCAGATGCTAGGAAGCACACTGCTGTATTTTTTGGCTCACATCCAATGAAGTATTGGATTCTACCCATCCTTGGACTCAGCATCGCTTTATTTCTTTCATATAAATAGTATAGTTGTATCCCTAGGTGAGACACCGCTCATGTAAAATGTAATGTGCAAATAGCATACTGCCCCAAGCCTTTCCGGAGACATGTATACTGTTTATCACATATAAAGTGACAAAGACATTTTTGTACCCTGAGCTTTACTGAACAGGGGACAGATGTGTAAGCAAAACTTTGTATTATGTCAGATCCCTTTAAATACATTTTAAAAAATCTAATGGGAAAAATCAGCTATGTAAGTTACATAATCAGCATTCACTCCCAGGAAAATAATCCTTGAACTTTTCAAGTCTGCTGTGGCTACTCTGAGTCATTTATCATTGTTTCTGCAACACAAGAATAGAAGGTCACTATAGAGCATGCCAGCCAGGCCACACACATCTCACATCTCTAGTTATAGAAGCCGACGTTGGCTGCAGGTAAGACAACACGCCATGCCCATCTACCCACTGCACTTACCAAGTCTGACCTCTCCTATCGTGTGTTTATTGCTTACAGTTTAGTCTTGAGAAATAATAAACTACTTAAGTATTTTTTGTGCAGACAGACACAACTGACTGAGATATGCAGCTCTGGTAGACTCAACTATATGGGCAAATGGCTACACTGCCCACCTCAAGGCCGCACTTCTCTCACCTGACATACTTTATTATGTTTTAAAACATGGAGAAAGATTTTGTTTGTTTCTGTCAAACTTAATGGCCATTAAAGCCCTTTCTTTCATTAATGTTTAAAGGGCCATAAAGTGAAAATTAAACTTAAATGGATTGTGGTAAACAACTTTCCAATGTACTACTATTATTTAATTTGCTTAGTTCTCTTGGTATTCTTTGTTAAAGAGTAATCCTAGGCAAGCTAAGGAGCGTGCACGTCTTTAGCAATATTGCAGCAGTGTCTGCAACATTGTTTATAGAAATGGTATATATAGTTGCAAAAACTGCTGCCTTAGACTTCTATAGACACATGGACACTACTAAATTTCTATCAGCCTACCTGGGTTTAGTCTTCAACAAAGAATACCAAGAGAACAAAGCATATTTGATAACAGAAGTTAATTGTAAAGTTGCCCTACACTGCAGAAAAGATTTTCAAGGGAGAGGGGGAGAAGAGATGGTAAACTGCAGAAAAAAATGGGGAATCGGGGGGGGGGGGGGCTACACTACAAAAAAACAACAAACAAAAAAACTTAAAGGACCACTTAATTAAAGGGACAGTCAACACCAGAATTTTTGTTGTTTAAACAGATAGATAATCCCTTTATTACCCATTCCCCAGTTTTTTGCAAAACCAACACTGTTATATTAATACACTTTTTACTTCTGTGACTAACTTGTGTCTAAGCATCTTCTGACCGCCCCTAATCACATGACTTTTAGTTATTTTGCATATAGTTGCATTTTAGCCAATTAGTGCAGTGTCTGACACTTGCCACGGGCATGATCACAATGCTATCTATATGGCCTACATGAGCTTGCTCTCCCCTGCTGTGAAAAGTAAATAAAATAGAGACGGCCTTGAAGGGCTTAGAAATTATCATATGAGTCTTCCTAGGTTTGCTTTCAACTAGAATACCAAGAGAACAAAGCAAAATTGTTGATAAAAATAAATTGGAAAGTTGTTTAAAATTACATGCCCTATTTGAAAAATGAAAGTTTTTTTTGGACTTGACTGTCCCTTTAAGTAGAATTGCATAATTAACAAGTGTACAATGAAAACGTAAGACAAAAGAATTTACTCTGAATTTCAAATAAGCAGTAGATTTGTTTCTGACAAATTTATTTTTTCTCCCATTTTCCAGCCCCCTGTATCACATGACATATATCAGCCAATCACATACTAGTATACGTAAACCCTGTGAGGTTGTGCACAAGCTCAGTAGGATCTTGTTTCCCAGAAAGTGTGAATATAAAAAGACCGTGCAAAATTTGCTAATAGAAGTAAATTGGAAAGTGTCTTAAAACTGCTGCTCTATATAAATCATAAGTTTATTTTGACCCGAGTGTCCCTTTCAACTTCATACTGGCAGACTGTGGTTAGGAGTGTGGATGTGTGGGGGAGAGAGCTGATTGGGAAGGAGGGAATTTTTAGGCAGGGCGGGGGTAATTCCTGCATTAAAATTACCCTTACCAGGTAACTATTTAACCCCTTCAATGCCGTGAATTTCAGAAGTGTGGTGTGCAGTGCAGTTGAAGTTAGCATCTTTCTAATTGCCAAAAACTAATTGCAAAGCCATCCATGTCTGAACAAAAGGTACCCCAGAGAACCTTTAACAACCATTTGTCTTATGACTGCATTTGTTATGTGTAAATAATTTCAGTGGCAAACCCAAAGTTTGTGAAAAAGTTAACAATTTCTATTTCTTTAATATGGTCTCAATTGTCTGCAAAACAGTAGCATGAAATATACCAAAATGGGTCTAAATCAACACCTTGGCTTGTCTACTAAATATATATATATATATAGTTTTGATAGGTAAATAAAAAAACAAGGCTCTATTTCTATTTAAATGGAGTGATAGCAAAAATGCTAAATATTCTTTGGTATTTTTGGCGTTTTTCTCTGAAATTACCAGTAGCGAAAGGGTTAATGTGTGCTCTTTCATTTGCATGGTAGAAATTATTTTATTTAATTCTCAGGAAGACATGATCATACACACATAGACAAATAAAAAGTAATATAAAGGCATTAACCCATGGCTGACACTAGCCACAATTCTATGTGCAGCCCCAGGGTTATCACTAGCCTTGCATGGGAACTACTACTACGTCAATAAAGGGGTTAAATCACTGGTGCATATGGGCAATTAAGGGGTTAAGCTGCCACTACATGGGCTCTGCAATGCAGCGATTTAACCCTTTGACAACCCACTATATTCTAAAAGTTTGTGTTAAAAAAATAAGTGTATATGTTACTGGCAATCAAAGAGATAAATCACTGTTTGTATGTGTTACTGCAAACCAAGAGACTAAATGACTGTTTTGTGCAGGTTTTATATAACCATTACTAAAACTGAATAGCAGTTAATATATTCCTATAGCATTTTTTTTATATTTATACATTTTATATACCAAACCACCTTTACAGAGCACTAATTCCATGAAACAACTGCCTATTTTTATGCATTCTTTCTCTTACTTGATCACATAACGTCACAGCACCAATCTTGCTTAATCACTTTGTTCTCTGAAATATGAAGTTATTTTAGTGCAGGTTTCTACAAGAAATTAGGCAGTAATAAAGTTTTTTTTCACCATGCACTCAGCTGTTTAGCATCTTTTTCCCTGGTGTGATAGAGGTTGGGAGTGATCAGCTGTGGTATTTGGCATGTCAACATTACCAGCATAATCTGCCGGGGCGTGAAAATAAAAGCAAAACCATTTAACTTTCATCTGCTGCGTTTTGTACAGCACAGCAATGAGAGCAGCGATGGCAAAACATGTATTACATACATGAGTTTTAAATATGTTGCATTTTTTTTTCATTTCTGTAGAATACATCAATCAAAATGTCAAAGTTTTTTTAGTCAAGTTGATAAATTATCTTGATAAATTAACATTGTAAGTTGTCTCTTACTACATCTGACCCTTTGATGAATATACCCCTCCAGGGTGTTCCTAAAACACACTTTTCTTTTTTACATTGTGACAGTCCAAATAAACTTTAAAATTTATGGGACTCGTTTAAAAATGTCAAATTCAGCTCTGGTTATATCTCAAGGTTCATCTGAAGTGATGCATTAAAGGGACATTAAGGTTCTAAAAGAAAATGCTTTAATGCATTAGAGTCAACAAATCATTTTATACAATATAGGAGCCAGCAAAAATGTTTAGGAGCCAGACAGTGGTATTTGCATACATATATGGATAATAACCGACAAAAAGTTAGGAGCCCATGGCTTCCTGGCTCCTGGGTTTATCAAGCCCTATTAGAGCGTTATATTTAAACACATAGTTAAAATCAGCTTCAGAGCAGCAAAGAAAATGCTTTAATGCATTAGAGTCGACAAATCTTTTATACAATATCGGAGCCAGCAAAAATGTTTAGGAGCCAGACAGTGGTATTTGCATACATATATGGATAATAACCGACAAAAAGTTAGGAGCCCATGACTTCCTGGCTCCTGGGTTTATCAAGCCCTATTAGAGCGTTATATTTAAACACATAGTTAAAGTCAGCTTCAGAGCAGCAATGTACTACTGGGAGCTATCTGAACACCTCTGGTGAGCCAATAACAAGAGGCATGGGTGTATAGCCACCAATCACCAACTAACTCCCAGTAGTGAATGAATGCTTATGTGCCTACCTAGGTATGCTTCTCAACTAAGAATACCAAAAGAACAAAGTAAATGTGATAATAAAAGTTTAATTTTGACTTCCATGTCCCTTTAAAGGGACATTGAACACCAAATACACAATAAATATGATGATATATTCAAAGCAAAGATTAGAATAATATGCAGATGTATTTTTTTTTAAATCATATGAGCTGTTTATATATTTTCAAAAAATAAGTGTAAAGTTTTAGTATTCCATAAAGCAGTAAGCTATGTTGTAACCTAGGTCTCTTTCTCTCCTGAGACCAATCAGGAACAGCTATAAATGGGTCACTTGAGTGGCAGCCAATGACTGTAGCAGTGGTAAGTCTGGAGCCTTCCATTCCAGTTCTACTGGGAATTTGAAAGCCCACAATTTCCATATTTAAATTAAGATTGTATATTATTAAAGAGCTTCAAGAAACAAGTAAA
>NC_069499.1:1428446823-1428624323 GCF_027579735.1 Bombina bombina | reverse complement strand
GCTGTGCTTGATATTATAGTTTAGCAAATAACATTTATATTCACATGGATTGATCAGGTCCAATAACGTAATACAAAAATTAGCACAATTCACACAATCACAAAAGTGATGAATCGAAATTAGGAGAGAAAGAGTTAAAATTTAAACATGGGGGGGGTAAGGGTTTAGGGATTTAACCCCTTGACTGATGTACAACATGTATTTAAGTCATCTTTGGCAGAAAAGCTGTTAAAGGGACATTAAATCCACATTTTTTTTATTCCATGATTTAGAAAGAGCTTGTAATTTTAAACAACTTTCCAATTTACTTCTATTATCTAATTTGCTTTGTTGTCTTGATATCCTTTGTTGATAAGCACACCTAAATATGCCCAGTAGCTGCTAATTAGTGGGTGCCTTGTGTGATTGGATCACCCATATGCACTGCTATTTCTTCGACAAAGGGTATCTAAAGAATGAAGCAAATTAGATAATAGAAGTTAATTGGAATGTTGTTTATAATTGTATTCTCTATCTGAATCATGAATAAAAAAAGATGAGTTGCATGTCCCTTTAAAGGTGTAAGAGTCAGCAAAGTAAATTGTGAATTTTGAGCCAAGAGACCATGTTTAAAAAAAAAAAAAAAAAAAGAGTCAGGGAAGCAGAGATTAACACAGTAGCACAACTTCTAAAGGAGGGTTATGGTTGCAAATGAGAGACTGGCTAAGGAGTTATAAGAGATAAATAGGTATAATTGGGGAGAACAGTGATTAACATGTCAGGGTTGAGTTAAAATATATTGTCATATTATCAGTGGTATTATGTATGTGGGGAGTAGGATAAATATAACTAGAGAATCGGGTCTCATGTAAATCACATGTAAACTATTGGTCATAACAACAACAATCTCTATTAGATATTTTGTTGTTCCAATATGTTTCTAAGTTTACAACTGGCATGTGATCTGGCCCTCAGATGGTAATAGCAGAGAGAAAATAAAATATGGAAACTATTTACTTTAATGCAGTGGCTTTAACCCCTCCCTCCCCCTCCCCACCCACTCTCTAGTGAGACTGATTGCTGCCAACTTTGTAACTTCCCAAAATACTAATGAACTGATATTATTATGCAAAATAGCAAAGTTGTGCCTTTATTTACCAGCGACCCCTTGGATTTTATATTTGCTTCTAGCTGTGGATATTGCATACATTTTATGTAATTATTTAAGTCACTCTTCACAAAATCTAACCATATACAGTAAAATGAATTCTTAGGAAGATATGGCTGCTGGAGTGGAATATGCTTTATTAAAACACACATGTAGTGTGCTCTAACCATTCAAACCATAATTATTTGCATTAAGTGTCCCTTTACATCCATCATATACCTATGTACCTCTTTTCTTTATACTGCTAGGGAAAAGGAACCTGTGGGGGAAAAGGGTTCCTGAATTCCAAACCTATGGCTGTTGACATTTAAGAATTGAGGGTGGAATCATAGCACCCTTAAAAAAGAACCACCACTGGTGCACCACAAAAAGAAATGAGCACATCTTCTGCTTGGTGATAATGGGCAGCCAAATTAGGACTAGATGCTGTAAAGGAAATGTTTATATGACCTAAATATAAAAAGTTGACTGAAACTGTAATTTCTATGGATGAGTGGAAGGAGTTTGAGGCACTGGAACACTAAATGCATAAAAAAGATAATGCAAAAGAACTTTATCTGAATTTCAAATGAGTAGTAGATTTTATTTCTTACAAATTTCAAAGTTAGGTACATTCTCCTTCTCCCTTCATCATGTGACAGCAATCAGCCAATCAAAAAATGCATATATGTATATACTGTGAACTCTTACACATACTCAGTAGGTGCTGGTGCCTCAAAAATGTGCACATACAAATATTATGCAGATTTTGATCAAAAGTGAATTGGAAAGTTGTTTAAAATTGCATGATCTGTCTGAATGCTGGAAGTTTAATTTTGACTTTAGTGTTCCTTTAAGACCATTTTCTTTTGTGTAAAAAAAAAAAGATGCTTGTCCCACAATCCTTAGAGAGGCCAAACAGCAAATTCTGTAACCTAGGTTATCAAAATGTTGTAAATTATCTAAACCAGATATTTTACGGCAGCATAAAAATGACAACCAAGGTTACAGAATTTACTTTTTTAGCCTGTCAAGAGCAAGGGAAAAGCACAGTGTTTAAAGTCCCTTTAAAGGGATACTAAACCCAATTTTTTTCCTTTAATGATTCAGATAGAGCATGCAATTTTAAGCAACTTTATAATTTACCCCTATTATAAAATGTTCTTTGTTCTCTTTCTATCTTTATTTGAAAAAGCAGGAATGGATGCGTAAGAGCTGGCCCATTTTTGGTTCAGCACCCGGGTAGAGATTGCTTATTAGTTTGCTACATCGAGTCACCAATCAGCAAGCGCTACCCACTACCAGGTGATGAACCAAAAATGGTCCGGCTCGTAAGCTTCAATTCCTGCTTTTTAAAATAAAGATTGCATGAGAACGAAGAAAAATGGATAATAGGAGTTAATTAGAAAGTTGCTTAAAATTGCATGTTCTATCTAAAAAATTGGCTTTAGTATCCCTTTAAGTGTGGCCTAAAATCTGCATACAGTCACTTCAGACTGGTATGACCATTTGGTACTTTTAAATGAACCTGTGCTGGGTGATTTATTTTTTACCATGATTAAATATACTGGTTACCACAGAATTCTTACTACAATATTTTTACTCGTTTTTTTCTTTGACTACACCAAAATATTTTTTCAGATGTTTGAATAGTTTGTGGTATTAAAAAGATCTGTAAACTATATATTTTCATGCTGTAAGTTGGATGCCTAGAGACTGGAGTTTTTGGAAGAAGCAGCCAGTTTACACAATAATCTTTCACTTGGTTTATCAAATGTTATTGTCACTTCCACATTGGGACACAGATCACTGGGCTGCAACTGTGTATAGTGTCTGTGCTGTATCTGTCTGTTCTCTTCAGGGACAGCTGAAAGAGAACAAAAACTGGGGAATGTTTTCAGTCAGATCCCTATTGCTGACCTTTTCCCTTTCATTGGGAACTCTATGGAATCCCCCAGCCCTTTACTAAATTAAGCCCCCCTCCCTGCTGAACTTGTGAATAGAGTTACTATGAGTGAGATCTGTCTACCTTTATTGGGGAAATGATGAACTTCTGAAAAGACTTAAAAAAGCTGAGCCCAGACTGCTCTCTCTTTTTTCTTTTTGTAAGAACCACAAACAGAATTATTAGTGTTTAAAGGGGCAGCTCTCTATTACAACTGTCACATTACACAGTTCTGTGTAATGACTGATTAAAGCTACATTTATTCAGGCAAAATCTTTTAAGTTATGGTGGCATAAAACAACTTTAGATTGTAATATAAAATATTTAACTGGACATGGAACCCAAATGTTTCCTTTCATGATTCAGATAGAACAATTTTAAACAACTTTCCAATTGACTTCTGTTATCTAATATGCTTTGTTCTCTTGATATCCGTTGTAAAAAAGGATACCTAGGTAGGCTCAAAAGCAGCAATGCACTACTAGGAATTAACTGATGTTTAGTGTCTGCACATATACGCCTCATGTCATTGGCTCACCCAATATGTTCAGCTAGCTGCCAGTAAGACATTGCTGCTCTTTCAATAAAGGATACAAAGAGAATGAAGCAAATTTGATAATATAAGTCAACTGGAAAGTTGTTTAAAATTATATCTGACTCACAAAAGAAAAATGTTGAGTTTCATGTTACTTTGAATCTTGCTATATACTTTTATTTTAATTTCACCCCCTTTTCATGTAATGAAAAAAATGTGGGTTTTCCAATTCTCAGAATTGGAAATGTACTCTACAGACTTCATAAGACAAACCCTGCTACATTTCTGACCTCAGAAGAGATTTTGAAAATGTTCTCACTCAGTTGAGCAGGTAGCAGGAAAGTATTGTAATTACAAGATTTTTAATGCCCCTTTAAGTCTTTAATTTGCATTCATATTTCTGTGGGGATTTTGTTTCTTTAAATGTACTTTGAATTTATTATTTTCATTGTTTCTTTCATTGAAGATATGTTGTGTGTGCACACATAACCCATAGGCATTATTATGGAGTTGAACCCTCCTTGGAGGTTATAACAGCCATCACTCTTTTGGGAAGGCTTTTCACAAGATTTTTTATTGTGTCTGTTGGAATTTGTGCCCATTCAGCCAAAAGAGCATTTTTGAGGTCAGGCACTGATGTTGGATGAGAAGGTCTGGCTCAAAATCATTTTGAATTCAAGGCCCTGTGCAGGCCATTTGAGTTGCTCCATAACTCATCAAACCATGTCTTCATGGCCCTCGCTTTGAGAACCGAGACAGTTTTGCTTAAACAGGAAAGGTACCAAACTAGATCCCACAGCACCAAGAGATTTTCTTCAATTGTTTATTGGAACATGGAGGTCCACAAGACAGGCAACGTGTCGGGTCAATTAACCCTTAATCATACCATTGACCCGAAATGTCGCCTGTATTGTGGACCTCCATGTTCAAATAAAGAATAGATGAAAAGAAAGTCTCTTGGTGCTATGGGATCTTGTTTGGTATCTATGATTCATGGGGTATAGCAGCTACCCTATCCCAATTTGCACATGAACTTTGATGCTGGCAAGGTGCTGTATATATTCTTATTTTCTTGAACAGGAAAGGGTCTTCCCCTAAACTGTTGCCACAAAGTTGGAAGCACCCAATTGTCTTAAATGTATTATGTAGCATTAAGATAATCCTTCACTGGAACTAAGGGACCGTCCTAGCCACACAAAAAAAAAAAAAAATAACTGAGAAAAAGCCCCAGACCATTATCCATCCTCCACTGAACTTTACAGTAGGTACTATGAATTCCAGTAGGTAGCATTCTCCAAGCATCTGTCACATCCAGATTATTCCAACAGACTATCAGATAATGAAGCATGATACAGCGCTCCAGAGAACATGGTTCAATTGTTTCAGAGTCCAGTCCAGTGTTACAGCACTCCAGCCACCGCTTGACATTATGCATGTTGACGTGAGTCTCCCAGCGCTCAGTTCTTCTACAGATGTTGCAACCAGAGGCAGTTTTGAAAAATGATTTTTATGCGCTTCATCACTTGGCCCCCTCTGTGAGTTTGCATGGTCTACTTCTTTGTGGCTGGGCTGTAGAAGGAATGGTTGTAAATCAAAACCGTTGTAAATTGAAAACCCAGTTTATAATGTAAGTCAATGGGAAGTGAGGGAGTTAGGTTCCAGGCCCCTCTCAAAATTGTCATAAGTAACACCTAATACATTATTTTTAAAGCTTTGAAATGAAGACTTTAAATGCTATACAGCATTATAAACCTAATAAAATAATCACACAACACAGAATATATAATTAATCTAAGTTAAATGAACAAAAACATTTGCTAAACAGCATTATAAACATAATAAAATAATCACACAACACAGACTTCACTTGCATTTTCTGCAAACAGTTCTTTCTATGCATTACAATCTGGACTGATTTATAGACAGGAAGATCTTGTTCCTTTGAGATCTCCTCGATAGCTCAGGTCTGGTTAAACTGATTAATGTCAGCTTGATTGGCTTTGCTGCAACACAAGCGGACAGCTCCACCTACTGGCTATTTTAATAAATGCACTGCTTCTCAATGCTTTTCAATAGCAGTCACATGACTGGAAAAAAGGTTGTTATTCTGAAACGGTGTAAATTGAACCGTTGTAAAACGAGGGCACCCTGTATAAATGCAGCACAGTACAAATAAAAAAACTTAAAATATTTATTTCTTAATCTTCTTAAAAACAGGCATTGAAGGGGTATAAAACAGTTTGTTTCATTAGTTGTACTAAAAAAGCACTAAGCACTGGCTTATACTTTAAGGGACATCATACATCAATTTTCATATAACTGTATAAAAAGAATATTCACAGATACTTATCAAACAATCCAGTACAGTACAAAACCTTTTAAAAACTTACTTAGAAGCTACCAGTGTAGCGGATGAGGTTAGACTGGGACACCAACAGAAAGGGGCTGAGAAAGCAGGAAGAGCAGACCCCCCTCCCTTGAATATAAAAAGACCCATTACACAAACAGGAACAAGCAGAAATCTGTAGACTTCATTCTACATTTGATACTTTGGGGCTTAGTAAGCAGTCTGAAAATCAGCACAATGGGTTTTTAAAAAAAATAAAACTATACATTGTTACAAAAATACTCCAAGATGCGCTATATAAATGGATTATCTACAAAACATTTATGCAAAGAAAAATCTAGTGTCCCTTTCATAGAAAACCTTTTAATTTGTGCAGTGTCCATTTCTTCCTGTCACACCCCTACTAGGGGGCTGGTTGCCTCTACAGGAAGGCATTAGCTTTATGCCATACATTTCCTAGTGTAAAATTAGCTGGTTTACTAAACAGTGAAAGCTAGAGAAACAGGAAGTGATGTTTTGCCCATGTTCAGAAGAGGCAGAATGCAACCTATGTTCTCACCATGTCTGCTTCCTCATCTAACTGTAAGCAGGGGCTACACTGAAAAAGCTAATTGTTTTTGAGTTTTAACACAATCTGTTTCTTTTTATGTTTACTTTGATTTAAAAAATTTTTTTTGCTATAAGTGCACAGTTTCATATCCCTTTGTGTAAAAGTGAAAGGGGGTGCACACTAACCCCACACATACACTTTTCATGTGGCTATCAACACTTTACTACATGAAGCTATCAGGTGAGTTGAAAAATGGAGAGGGAGTTTCAGTTAAAGGGCCAAATGGGACACCTTACAGCCAAAGGAACAACCCTACAGCAATAGAGGAGGTAGATAAGGTAGACTATCAGATAGGTATACATTGCTGGACTCAATTAAGAAAATGAGAGATAAGTTAAGGTGCTTCCCAGTTACATTCACTAGCAAATAGATTCCTGAATTCCTTATCGGTGCTTCCCAGCTCTACCTACCCTTAAGGTACCTTGACAGACAGACTTGGACGTTTTTACTTGAATTATCAGATAAATCAATACAAATGAATTACATATAAATGACTTGTTTCAGGCACAACCTCAAACACTTACATGCTGTAAATCCTTAGGACAGGGTTAGGAGATAACACTACAGATTAAGAGGGGCTTCAAGTCATGCTACTGCTTTGAAACATACCAGGACTGATTAAAATGTGCAAGAATAATATTGCAGAAAATAAACAAGATCAGGGTCAGTACCATGATGTAATCCAGAGAGGGGAAAAGTGTAGATCTAATTAATTTGCAATTCTTTTTTTAAGGGTAGATATTAGCTAAATAAATAGTGTAGCAAAGTGGAATTTTACAGTTCCTGTCTGGCAATGGGCTCCATTCCAATGAACACAAATTCTCTTGAGAGAGTTTTCATTGGATTTTTCAGTTTAAATTCATTTTAAATTGCTTGAAAACTCTAATATAACCAATTTATTGAACACATTCAAATGCATTCCATTCGTGTCATGTATACTCCCCCTGCATCTCTATACCTGGCCTAACAAATATTCCAATATTCCAAACAATCAGAAAGCTTATGCTCATATAAATGTTTATTAATGATCGCAATTAAGTGTATGTAGGTTTAAAAATATTATTTCTAAAATTAATCAAAATTATATCAAATTATGAATTGCACATGTGGCTATTTGCAGCTTAAAGGGACAGTCAACACCAGAATTGTTGTCGTTTTAAAAGATAGATAATCCCTTAATTACACATTCCCCAGGTTTGCATAACCAACACAGTTATAATAATACACATTTTACCTCTGTAATTACCTTGTATCTAAGCCTCTGCAGACTGCCCCTTATTTCAGTTCTTTTGACAGACTTGCATTTTAGCCAATCAGTGCTCACTCCTCGGTAAATTCACGTGCATGAGCTTAATGTTATCTATATGAAACACATTAACTGTCAAAATGCATTTAGATTAGAGGCAGCCTTCAAGGTCTAAGAAATTAGCACATGAACCTCCAAGGTTTAGCTTTCAACTAAGAATACCAAGAGAACAAAGCAAAATTGATGATAAAAGTAATTGTTTGAAATTACATGCCCTATTTGAATCATGAAAGTTTTTTTTTGGACTTAAGTGTCGCTTTAATCTAAGGTAAGACTTTAAGATGACTAAGATGTAGACTGTCCCTTATTGAGTAGCAAAAACCTGTCATGCATTACTTTCGCTTGGATCAGGTATCTTCTATTTCCATGGAGGTCTCTCAAAAATTCTAGCAAAATCCTTATTGACAATCCTGTAATATGTTTGTTTCTTATAGATTTTTCTTCATTTTTGATCCATCTTGATTTTATTTTATCATTTTCTAATTAAAATATTTGTTTGTTTTTCTAAATTAACAGTTTCCTGATTTCTACAAGACTCTGGTGTTTGAATACTTAAAACAGTATGACATTTGTTGTTAAATTTGTTCCTAAACATCTGGATTTTGTACACTTGGCATAGTTAAAAGCATAAAAATGAATATAGAAAGGTTCAGACTCATCTAATACCTACACAGAAGCAAACAAATGACGTATTGTTGTACGGGTACCCTATATTAGGGCAGGTAACTTACCATAATTGAAGCAGTGATGTTGTAGAAATACGATGACCTTAAAATAACATTTATATTATCTATATGAGTGCCTTGAAGCCGCAATAATCTATATTGTGAATATGGGATTGGTTTTTACCTTATAAATATAGGTATGTTACATGTTAATTGTTTCTACTTTGTAATTGTGAAAGGAAAATCTTAACAGAAAGTAATAATTTTTGATTGTGTACTAGAATTATTTTTTACTTTACTCAGCAGTAGGCTGGAGACTTTATACCTCCTTCTCCATATTCAGTATGCCCCAAACAGAACAACCACTTTATTCAGAGAGTATCAGCTGCTTAAAGGGTCAATGTTCTCAAGCAAGCAGCGTATTAGAGTTAAAGAGACAGTGAACACATTGAGAATGTATATAAAATGTTTAGTCATGCTTATTGAATAAACTTTGCAATATACTTTCAATATTAAAAATTGTGATTTTCTAATTCTCAGAACCTGAAATGCGCCCTTCTGACTTCTCAAGGCTAATTCTGCTACATATATGCCCCTAGTTCTGATAACAACTGCAAAACGATTCTCTCTATACTAACACTAGAACTGTGGCTAACCTTGCAGTCTGCAAACGGAAGCCCAGATTGGCTCATACAAAAAAGGCAAATGTTGGGTGGAGTTTGGCTATTAAAAAACAATTGCAATAAAAATCATGGCAATTTGTTTAAAAAATGTTTAGTCTTAGCTGATATGTTGTTCTGTAGCAACACAACAGGAATGCTTTATATTTAAGGTGTTCACTGTTCCTTTAATTGTATTCAAAGCTCTTAGAGGAACACCCTTTCAAATGGGCTGGGCTCTGTCTCTCTAAGTGTCCCCATTCTCTATGCTACAGTATAGGTGATGGTTTCAACAGTTAAAAGCAACTATTTCAAATTTAGAAAACAAAGGACCAGGGAAGTATTGGCCTAGGCAAACAAGGCACTTGCCTACGACAGCAGATTGGGAGGGGCAGCACTTTTTTGTGGCTATATTTGTAAGAAAATTACAGTTGTTTTAGAAGTTATTATACCATCATATATAACTGTGTGTGTGTATGTGTTTAACTGTGTGTGTGTATTTGTATAACTCTGTGTGTGTATGTGTATAACTCTGTGTGTATGTGTATAACTCTGTGTGTGTGTATGTATAACTGTGTGTGTGTGTATGTGTATAACTGTGTGTGTGTATGTGTATAACTCTCTGTGTGTATGTATAACTGTGTGTGTATATAACTGTGTGTGTGTATGTGTTTAATTGTGTGTGTGTATGTTTATAACTGTGTGTGTGTGTAACTGTGTGTGTATGTATTTAACTGTGTGTGTAAGTGTTTAACTGTGTGTGTGTATTTATGTATAACTGTGTGTGTGTATGTGTATAACTGTGTGTGTGTATGTGTATAACTGTGTGTGTATGTGTTTAACTGTGTGTGTATAACTCTGTGTGTGTATTTGTATAACTCTGTGTGTGTATAACTCTGTGTGTGTTCTTGAATGCATTTGTGACTGTGTGTATAACTCTGTGTGTGTATAACTCTGTGTGTGTGTATGTGTATGTGTCTGTGATTGTGTGTGAGTATTTAATTTGGAAATGCCATAAACAATTCACATTATTCCCTGACCAAAAAATATTATGGCCAAAAAAGTCCTAAAACCTTAAGGTGTGGGGGGACTTAATTACACCTCTGTAAAGACATTTGCTAACAATTTAATATGCTACAGCAGGTAAAATGGTAAAAAGAGTAAAACATTTTAGAGTAGAATGTTCTTTACGACACCCAATAGTCATTTTGTTTCTTGCAACCAACAGATGTCACCTCTCATATCTTGTACTAAAATTATGCAAAAAGTGTTTCTGGCAGATCAGTATATGGTTAGTAAGGAGTCTCAATGATAAGTATCTGATGAGCTAATGCTGATGCCGTTTAAAAACCATAAAAAACATTTTTGAATGGATTGAAATGGCTCCAAAGTTATCTTCTTGATAAGCTCATTGCACAACATTAACCCCTGCAAAAAGCTTATCAAGAAGACTGGCATCTAGTCCTATTTTGGGTGGGTGTAAACATTATTTAACTAAACAAGATACAGGCATTGGATTTTACCAATAGAAGAATTATTCTGTTTAAAAAAGTTGAAATTTGAATATTGGAGGAAATATTGAATATTGTTAGTCACAGAAATAACATGGTCCAAGTTTATGAAGTTTATTCTTTTAATAATTAAGATAAATGTATATAAAAACTTTTCAGTTACTTTTTCTCTCTAGCATGTCAGACATAAAGCCCACATGGTTCTGAAATCACCATTTTCCATTAAAACCAAAAACACCTTTTAGCCTTAAAGGGACGTTATACACTCATTTTTTCTTTGCATAAATGTTTTGTAGATGATCTATTTATATAGCCCATAAAGTTTTTTTTTAAAATAAATGTATAGTTTTGCTTATTTTTTAAATAACATTGCTCTGATTTTCAGACTCCTAACCAAGCCCCAAAGTTTTATGTGAATACCGTCAGCTACCTACTCCAGCTTGCTCCTGTTTGTGTAAAGGGTCTTTTCATATGCAAAAGAAGGGGGAGGGGGGGGTGTCTTATTTGCAACTTGCAGTGGGCTTTCCAGCTACCTTTTCAACAGAGCTAAACTGACAGCTTCTAAGTAAGTTTTTAAACAGTTTTATACTGGATTTTTATATCAGTATCTGTGCATCTTATTTTTTATAGTAGTGTCTATTACATGCAGTTATATGAAAATGAGTGTATACTGTCCCTTTAATTTAGGATGTTAGCTGAGGATGACAAACAATGTGAGATCTGTTACAGTTTACTGTAAAATAGTTTTTCCCTTAATGTGTTTCCAATGACTCGTTATACCAGCTACAGAGTATAAAATGCATTAGCAGTTGCTTCTTTGTGTTTTTGTTTGTTTGTGAAATAGCTGGATTTGTTCTTTGAAACCGCAACCCATAAAAAAATTATTTGTTTTGTTTCCTTCTCTTGTTATCTTTTGCTGAAAAGTTTATCTAGGTAAGCTCAGGAGCAGCAAAGAACCTAGGTTCTAGCTGCTGATTGGTTGCTGCATATATATACCGATTGTCATTGGCTTACCCATGTGTTCAGTTAGAAACCAGTAGTGCATTGCTGCTCCTTCAACAAATGATACCAAGAGAATTAAACAAATTTGATAATAGAAGTAAACCTGAGAGTTGTTTAAAATTGTATGTTCTATCTAAATCATGAAGGAAAATGTTTAGGTTTCATGTCCCTTTAAAGTGATGGTAAACCTTAACTAATCAAATGCCATATATTTAAAGGGACAGTCTAGGCCAAAATAAACTTTCATGATTCAGATAGAGCATGTAATTTTAAACAATTTTCCAATTTACTTTTATCACCAATATTGCTTTGTTCTTTTAGTATTCTTAGTTGAAAGCTTAACCTAGGAGGTTCATATGCTAATTTCTTAGACCTTGAAGCCCACCTCTTTCAGATTGCATTTTAACAGTTTTTCACCACTAGAGAGTGTTAGTTCACATATTTCATATAGATAACACTGTGCTTGTGCACGTGAAGTAATCTGGGAGCAGGCACTGATTGGCTAGACTGCAAGTCTGTCAAAATAACTGAAAAAAGGGGCAGTTTGCAGAGGCTTAGATACAAGATAATCACAGAGGTTAAAAGTATATTATTATAACTGTGTTGGTTATGCAAAACTGGGAAATGGGTAACAAAGAGATTATCTATCTTTTAAAACAATAAAAATTCTGATGTAGACTGTCCCTTTAATCTTTGCTATTAAAAAAGTATATGTGTACCTTTTCTGTTTTTAATCCATCTGTTAAAGGGTTAAATTAGTGTATATAGTAATGATTCTATGGCAATGTTATGCTGGCCCACTAGGATGAACTCTTTTTTTTTTTAAATGACATTTCCAGTGAACATCCAATCAGAGTGTGTCATTGACGATCTTGAAAGTCCAGCCCCTTTTAAGCCCTTAGAAAGCCTATGAAGAGAGTGGGTGGGACTGCTCTATTTTTCATTGCAACATTCTTTAACCCCTTAACGACCAAAGACGTACGCCACACGTCCTCAAAAAAAATACAGTTAATGACCGAGGACGTGTGGCGTAGTCCTTGGTCTGGAAAGCAGCTGGAAGCGATCCTGCTCGCTTCCAGCTGCTTTCCGGTTATTGCAGTGATGCCTCGATATCGAGGCATCCTGCAATAACCCCCCTTGGCCATCCGATGCAGAGAGAGCCACTCTGGGGCCCTCTCTGCACCGGACATCGGTGGCCGGTATCGTTGGTGGGTGGGAGCAAGTCTGGGAGGCAGGTGGGCGGCCATCGATGTGCTGAGGTGGAGTGGAGGGGGGCGGGATCGGGGGCGGGACAGCCGGGGGGGGGCGGGCGGGCACGTGCACGGGGCGGGAGCGGGAGGGAACCGCTACACTGCAGAAAAAAAGTTAAGAAACGTTAAAAAAACAACAAATATTTAACAAAATAAGTGTTAATCTAAGGGTTCTGGAAGGGGTGGGGGGTTGGTCTTTGGGGTGGGGTTGGTCTTGGGGGGGGGAAGCTACACTACAGAAATGGGCAATAAAAAAACCAAAAGACATACTTTTTGTTACCAAACTGGGTACTGGCAGACAGCCAAGATGGCGCCCATTAAGGCAGAGGGGGAGGGTTAGAAAGCTGTTTGGTGGGGGATCAGTGAGGTTGGGGGCTAAGGGGGATCCTACACAGCAGCATATGTAAATATGCCAAAAAATAATAAAAGCCCAAATATAGCTTTTATTTTAGTACTGGCAGAGTTTCTGCCAGTACTTAAGATGGCGGGGACAATTGTGGGGTGGGGGAGGGAAGAGAGCTGTTTGGGAGGGATCAGGGGGTCTGATGTTTTAGGTGGGAGGCTGAGCTCTACACTAAAGCTAAAATTAACCCTTCAAGCTCCCTACAAGCTACATAATTAACCCCATCACTGCTAGCCATAATACACGTGTGATGCGCAGCGGCATTTGGCGGCCTTCTAATTACCACAAAGCAACGCCAAAGCCATATATGTCTGCTATTTCTGAACAAAGGGGATCCCAGAGAAGCATTTACAACCATTTGTGCCATAATTGCACAAGCTGTTTGTAAATGATTTCAGTGAGAAACCTAAAATTATGAAAAATGTAACGTTTTTTTTTAATTTGATCGCATTTTGCGGTGAAATGGTGGCATGAAATATACCAAAATTGGCCTAGATCAATACTTGGGGTTGTCTACTACACTACACTAAAGCTAAAATTACCCCTAAAAGCTCCCTACATGCTCCCTAATTAACCCCTTCACTGCTGGGCATAATACACGTATTGTGCGCAGTGGCATTTAGCAGCCTTCTAATTGCCAAAAAGCAACGCCAAAGCCATATATGTCTGCTATTTCTGAACAAAGGGGATCCCAGAGAAGAATTTACAATAGTTTAAGCCATAATTGCACTAGCTGTTTGTAAATAATTTCAGTGAGAAACCAAAAGTTTGTGAAAAAATTTGTGAAAAAGTGAACAATTTTTTGTATTTAATCGCATTTGGCGGTGAAATGGTGGCATGAAATATACCAAAATGGGCCTAGATCAATACTTTGGGATGTCTACTAAAAAAAAATATACACGTGTCAATGGATATTCAGAGATTCCTGAAAGATATTAGTGTTCTAATGTAACTAGCGCTAATTTTGAAAAATAATGGTTTGGAAATAGCAAAGTGCTACTTGTATTTATGGCCCTATAACTTACAAAAAAAGCAAAGAAGATGTAAAGATTGGGTATGTCTAAACTCAGGACAAAATTTAGAAACTATTTAGCATGGGTGTTTTTTGGTGGTTGTAGATGTGTAACAGATTTTGGGGGTCAAAGTTAGAAAAAGTGTGTTTTTTTCCATTTTTTCCTCATATTTTATATTTTTTTTTATAGTAAATTATAAGATATGATGAAAATAATGGTATTTTTAGAAAGTCCATTTAATGGCGAGAAGAACGGTATATAATATGTGTGGGTACAGTAAATGAGTAAGAGGAAAATTTCAGCTAAACACAAACACCGCAGAAATGTAAAAATAGCCTTGGTCCCAAATGGACAAAAAATGGAAAAGTGCTGTGGTCATTAAGGGGTTAATAATTTAACTTTTAATCCTGCTACGTTACCAGTTTTAATTCAGCCTCTTTCTAACATTTTCGAAGCTCCTTCTTTGAGTGGCATCTGTTCTAGCCAATCAGAGCCTCACCATGCATCGCATGTTAAACTCTATCTGCACGCTCCCGAGCTCAGAACGCTGTAATCTTACTAAAATGCGCATGCGCAATAACAGATGCACTGTTTACTGTAAGCGGAGCTGTGGATTCCCTTATTCTGTTGCGCAAGTAGCATAAGTAGTCACGCATGCTCATCTTAGTAAGATTACAGCGTTCCAAGCACGCCAGCGTGCAGATAGAGTTTAACATGGGGCGCATGGTGAGGCTCTGATTGGCTAGAACAGATGCTACTCAAAGAAGGAGCTTTGAAGATGTTAGAGAGAGGCTGAATTAAAACCGGTAACATAGCAAGATTAAAAGTGAAATTATTCATTGTGCTGATGTATTTATTAATAAAAAAGCATATTGATATGCTAGTTAGGATAGGACCATTACAAATATGTGGAGCAGTTTGGCTGAATTTACCATCACTTTAAGTATAGAAACTTTCAGTATAGGTAAGGATACCACAGGCAAAATCTGCTGTTTCAATTGCCGAAACAAAGTTAAAGGAACTATTTGAAAACTATTTAATACACTCCAGCAGGCAAAATTGATTAATAGGGAAAAAAATAAAGGGGAGAAAATTTAGGATACACTGTCCCTTTAATTTTCTTGATTCCATTACTGAGAATTAAAGGGACATCAAACGCTAAACAAATGCTAGATAATAATGTAAACTCACAAGCCCACCTGTCTTGAATACCAAAAAGATTAACAATATTGTGTGGTGGCTCATAGCATTGGGCATGGTCCTCTTCCTCTTCACAGGACCGGACTGGGAATAAAAAGCAACCCTGGAAAAATATAATGACCAGCTCTATTTTCTGTTGAGTCAGTAGAATGCACATGCATGTCCCATTTTGCTCAAAGGGGATTGCTGGGATACTTCTTCCCCCCAATATTTTTATTAGAATTAAATTATATTACTTTGTTTTAAATAAAAGTGCTAGATTGTTGTTAAATGGAACATTTTCAATTTGGTTCTATTATCAAATTGGCTACATCCTCATGTTATGCTTCTCTTGCAAATGTATAACATTTTGAAGTATTCTTGCAAAACTGCTGCCACTCTCCTGAGCTTACATACCTGCTTTTCCACAAAAGGATACAGATAACAAAATACAGTTTTTATTTTTTTAATTGTGTGCTCTATCTGAATCATAAAAGAAAAGTTTTGGGGATTCATGTCCTTTTCAACAATAATTTTTTTTAGCCTCTCTAGGGAACGTACAACAAGCACAATTTGTTATACAAAAGCAAAAGATGTTTGAGGTACCTTTCATGTCCCTTTAAGAGTGAGGAACTCTGCGTTATTATTAGATTTGCTATCAGTAGAGCTTGCAGTCAGAAGTTTGTATGGCTTTGTTACATTTTTATAGAGTACACAACAGTCACTAAAACTGTCACTGTCTCAGACCTGCCCCTTTTAGTCTGGAGACATCTGGATGTGCTAATGAGCTACAGACCTATGAAGGGAGGAGAAACCAAGGCTCTTATATTAAATGGAAGTTTCCTCTGTGGCTGTTTTTACCTGATTACTGCACTACATTTAAGTATAATCTGGGGATTACACATGTGGTTATAATGCTATTCAGAGCCCCTGCCCTGATTTCATATTACAAAGGCTGACATGACAATGTAAAAGTCAAATTCTTCACACCACAGTCAGCCACAATCTTAACTATATTCCTGCGCATTATATCACCACCAGTGGCCAAGACAAAGTTCATGTTTTATTTTATTTTTTTGTCATTAAAGGGACATTAAACTGCTGATTACAACTACAGTGGCATGGTTACTATTCACCAAAAAAAAATGTTTTCCTTTTCTCTTGTGTCTGCAGCTCTCTTCAATGTTTTTCTCTTATTTTAACCTAGGGATGTGGATTTGAAACATTCGTTATAAAATGAATGTCGGATATGGCCACCGTCAGTGGCATTCGGCTATTTTCAGACCCTGATTTCTTCTTGTGAAAGTGCAACACACTAACATATGTGCAAATCCAGATCTTATTGTATTGCACTTTCACAAGAAGAAATCTGGCTCCGAAAGTAGCCGAAAGCCACTAACGGTGGCCATATCCAACATTCATTTAATAACGAATTTTCCAAATGCACATCCCTATTTTAACCCAATTATAGGTGCTGTTTGACAGACAAGAAACTGCATTTCTGGGCTTGTCGACTATGTAGTCCGTTGGTCTGTCAATATATTTAAATAAAAGTGACGGACCTGCAAACTGCCGGCGATGTGTCTCCCATAGGATATAATAGGGAGCGCTACATCAGCAAAACATCATTGACACACTTGTTGGCACTTTCTGTGGGAGGGGGGGAGCCATATTTGAAGTATTCCTACACAGTGTAGACAGTGCGCTCACTGGTTGCAAAAACGGTTTCTGTGTACAAACACTTCAAATAATGCCTGTGTGACCTAAATTTCCCTAAACCTACACTACCTGCTTCACACTGTAAAGTTTAGCCACTGAAAAGGATACAAACATGTCTGACACCCTACTCATAACCTGTACTTCAGAGAAGGGAATATACACCACTGTTGATGTATCCCAATCAAAGTACAGGTTACTCCCCCTGAAACGTCCGGCTAACTCTCAGAGGCCTCCTACACCTACGTCATACTTTAGCTATACTCCCCCAGGAAGGCCAGCTTACTCCCTAATACTGCCAACACCTACGTTATACTTTAGCTACACTACCCTGAATAGCCCAACTAACTCCCACAGTCTGCCTGCACCTAAGTAATGTCTTCCCTATACTCCCCCTAGAATGCACAGCTCACTCCCACAGTACACCTACACCTACATAATGTTTGCAATCTACCTAATTAATAAAGTATAAAAAAAACTCCCTATTATGACTATAGGAGCTATGCCACTACATTTATATACAATGTTCCAATGTTTAATATATACAATATACAAAAATCCAAATTCATATCAGGCAAAAAAATGAAAGCTTTTTCTATTGACTGATTTGAATTTGGATTTAAAAATCAGCCAATAGGAATGCAAGGGTACCCCTATATAAGGGAGTATCTCAAATTCAAAATTCAGTGTAGGCTGGTGACCATATGAAGAGGATGTCGGGGACAGAAGATTAGAAGATGACAAGAAAAGAAGATAAGAAGACACATCAAGTGGAAGATGGATGAAGACTTCCACAGAGGAGTAGTGGCAGAAGATGGATGAAAATGGACCACCACCACCAGGATGAAGATAGAAGTGGACCGCTGCCTCTATGAAGATGGCCCCACCAAGAAGAGGCGGTCACATTGGAGTGGGAGTCAAGTTGGATGAGTATAAACTTTGGGGTCTAGCATTAGGATGTTTTGGAGTGGGCTTTTTTATTTTTTATGCTAAGTTGTTTTTTTTCCCTTTCAGGTTTTTAGTATATAATTTTTTTAGAATTGAACTTTGATTTTTTTTTTTTAATTTCAAAAAGAGCTTAAATCACTTTACTGCAATGCCTCTTTCAGGGCAACATTTTTTGATTTTTTTTTTCTTAGAATAGGTTTTGATTTTTTGGGGCAGCAAAAGAGCTGTAATTTCTTTAGGGCACTGCCCTACCAAATGCCCTTCTAAGAGCAATGCCAAATTAAATGATCTTTTCATGGCAATCTTTTTTTAGGATAGGTTTATTTTTTAGCTTTTTTTTTTATATACATTAGGCTTTTTTTTGAGGGGGGGTACTTTTATTGTAGAATGGGGTTGTAGTTTTTATGTGAAACAGAGCTAAGTCAATTTTGGGCTATAATTATAGTAACTTATAGTCGCCTAGATTTAGGGTTTTTTGTCGGTAAAAACTTGCGGGGCTAACGCTCCTTTTTTCCCAGCGCACCCTTAAACCGACGCTGGTATTATGAGTTTTCTGAATGGCTGCGTTAGCCTCAGAAAAGTGAACGTTGAGCCAAATTTAGCTCCACTTCAACCCTCAATACCAGCGTTGCTTACGGTAACGGTAAGCTGGAAAAACGTGCTCGTGCACGATTTCCCCATAGGATACAATGGGGCTGAGCTGGCTGAAAAAAAACCTAACACCTGCAAAAAAACAGCGTTCGGCTCCTAATGCATCCCCATTGTTTCCTATTGGGAAACACTTTCCTAGTCTACACCTAACACCCTAACATGAACCCCTAGTCTAAACCCCTAATATTACACTTATTAACCCCTAATATGCCGCCCCCGCTATCGCTGACACCTGCATTATACTATTAACCCCTAATCTGCTGCCCCCAACATCGCCGACACCTATATTATATTTATTAACCCCTAATCTTCTGCCCCAACGTCGCCGCCACCTACCTAAACTTATTAACCCCTAATCTGCAGACCGGACATCGCCACCACTGTAATAAATGTATTAACCCCTATGCCGCCGCAATCCCGCCTCGCAAACACTATAAAATGTTTTATTAACCCCTAATCTGCCCCCCCCATGTCGCCGCTACTATAATAAAGTTATTAACCCCTAAACCTAAGTCTAACCCTAACCCTAACACCCCCCTAAGTTAAATATAATTTAAATCAATCTAAATAAATTTACTATAATTAAATAAATTATTCCTATGTAAAAATAAATACTTACCTTTAAAATAAACCCTAATATAGCTACAATATAACTATTAGTTACATTGTAGCTATTTTAGGATTATATTTATTTTACAGGCAACTTTGTATTTATGTTAACTAGGTACAATAGCTATTAAATAGTTAATAACTATTTAATAGCTACCTAGTTAAAATAATTACTAAATTACCTGTAAAATAAATCCTAACCTAAGTTACAAATACACCTAACACTACACTATCAATAAATTAATTAAATTAACTACAATGATCTAAACTAAAATACAATTAAATAAACTAAACTATATTACCAAAAAAAACAAACACTAAATTACAAAAAATAAAAAAATATTACAAGAATTTATTCTAATTACACCTAATCTAAGCCCCCTAATAAAATAAAAAAGCCCCCCAAAATAATAAAATTCCCTACCCTATACTAAATTACAAAAGTAATAAGCTCTTTTACCAGCCCTTAAAAGGGCTTTTTGCAGGGCATTGCCCCAAAGTATTCAGCTCTTTTACCTGTAAAATAAAATACAAGACCCCCCCAACATTACAACCCACCACCCACACAACCCTACTCTAAAACCCACCTGATCCCCCCTTAAAAAAACCTACACTACCCCATTGAAGATCACCCTACCTTGAGCTGTGTTCACCCAGCTGGGCACCGATGGGCCAGAATAGGACATCCGGAGCGGCAGAAGTCTTCATCCGATCGGGGCAGAAGAGGTCCTCCATCCAGCAGAAGTCTTCATCCAAGCGGCATCTTCTATCTTCATCCATCCGGCGCGGAGCGGGTCCATCTTCAAGACATCCGATGCGGAGCATCCTCTTCTTCCTGACGACTAACGACGAATGAAGTTTCCTTTAAATGACGTCATCCAAGATGGCGTCCCTCGAATTCCGATTGGCTGGTAGGATTCTATCAGCCAATCGGAATTAAGGTAGGAAAAATCCGATTGGCTGATGTAATCAGCCAATCTGATTGAAGTTCAATCCGATTGGCTGATTGGATCAGCCAATAGAATGCAAGGTCAATTCTTTTGGCTGATCCAATCAGCCAATCTGATTGAACTTCAATCCGATTGGCTGATTACATCAGCCAATCTGATTTTTCCTACCTTAATTCCGATTGGCTGATAGAATCCTATCAGCCAATCGGAATTCGAGGGACGCCATCTTGGATGACGTCATTTAAAGGAACCTTCATTCGTCGTTAGTCGTCGGGAAGAAGAGGATGCTCCGCATCGGATGTCTTGAAGATGGACCCGCTCCGCGCCGGATGGATGAAGATAGAAGATGCCGCTTGGATGAAGACTTCTGCTGGATGGAAGACCTCTTCTGCCCCGATCGGATGAAGACTTCTGCCGCTCCGGATGTCCTATTCTGGCCCATCGGTGCCCGGCTGGGTGAACACGGCTCAAGGTAGGGTGATCTTCATTTTAAAAGAATAATTTTTATTAAGGTATTAGCGTTACATACAGCTTATGTATTATATATTAAAGTCATAACTGTACAACATCATAACATGTAAACATAAACTTTGATTCTAGAGGTGTGTCAGTGTCACTACTTTCAATGTTACCTCGTTTTTACAGAGGCCGTTGTTTAGAAACTCTTAAAACTTTACCAAAGCTTATGATGTATCTTAGTGGTAACACGATTGAGACGGCTGTTAGTTTAGCGGGTCTGTCCGCTAAGGTATCTCGATATTCATATTCAAGCACCATAGACTTCCCCAGGCCTCAGGAAACGAAGGTTCCCATGGCCTACTGGGAGAGGCGTGGGGTTCAGGAGAGCCCATACATATTCATCTAGGGGCTCTCTCTCATCCCACATCCGGTTCCCTTCCGGGGGGGAATCAGGGGTATTCCCTAGGGGCATTATCAACCTCTGTGTGCCTCGGGGGAGTGAAGGAGAGGAAAACTATCTACTAAGCTGTCCCTAGTTAGTTAGAGGCTAATTAGTTTATGTGGTTTTACGGGTCCAGTAAGAGTCCCATGGTTCCCATATTAGGCAAAAATCCGTCAGTTGTCTGCGTTCCCTAGATACATAGATTTCCATATTTTTGATATGATTAACACAGTCTATTACCCCTTGCCACCTGGGGGGTAGGTTTTTTTCCAATTTCTGACCACAAGCAGCTTGGCGGAAGTAAGGATGCCTATAAGCAGGCTCCGTTTAATTCTGGGGAGAGAGTCTATTCCTAGGTGTAGTATAGCGAGTGTGGGGGAAAGTGTGTCTACCAGGCCCAGATCTCTGCACAATGTCCCCACTCTGTCCCATAGGCCAATGAGTTTCGGGCAGGCATATGGAGTGGGATGCCCTTTTCTCCACAATCCCTCCAGCACATGGGGGAGTGGTCAGGATATAGTTTTTGCAGTTTGGTGGGAACCAGATGCCACCTCGTGATGATCTTAAAGTACAACTCATAGAGAGTGATGCAATGGGTGGCTTTTTTAGTGTGACTAATTGCTTTTTCCCATGCTTCAAGGGGGTGTTCCAGCTGCAGGTCGCTTTCCCAGGCCTCCATATGAATTGTTTTAGTTGGGATATTATCCTCGATTTAACATTTGTAGTGTGCAGAGAGAGGTTTATATAATTGGAGGTTTGCTTTCCAACGCGATTCCCACGGGGTAAGATCTCGAAGTTGATCTTCCAGGAATACCCATGATCTCATTAGAGATCGAATTCGCAGCAGGTCAAAATGGAACCTTGGGGCCAGCGAGGGTGAAGCTAGCATAGTAGAATGTGTTTTTAATTGTTTGTTTTCATAGAAGTTTTATAGGGCACGAATATCTGTGTCAGGCCATGAGCTGGCGTGAGCGTCGGGTAGGCCATTGAGGAGCCCCCGCATGGAGTGCACTGGTGAGGGGCAATGAGTCTGCTATGTCTGAGTTTCAGCCATCTCTCTTGGCATCCCTTGACTATGCTATTAGAGAGTAATATCAATGTAGCAAAAGACCAAGCAGGACTACAAGGCACTTGTATTAAATCAAGATTAGAGCTTTATTTCTCAAACATTAAAATCCACAAAAACGAGCCTGACAGCTCCTAAGACAAAGTGTCTTACGCGTTTCGGCTTAGGGAATAGCCTTACTCATAGACATATCTGTGACCCGGAGCTACTGGCTTAAATAGCAAGTGCTCAGGGTCACAGATTAGAAGCAGCTGTCAGTATTAAATGATAAGTATCACAATAATGGGCTTTGATAGATTGAGTTTTTTGACTCCTCTATTAGACAAGTTGATTTAGTTAGTTATACCAGATCAATTGTTACCAATGTATACAAAATGAACTAATACATATAAATTCGTAAAGAAAACATAAACTGAATCTATTACCACATTAAGTTTCACCTAAGAGATGAACTGTGTAGACAACCGTGGTTTCTTTCTAGCCAGGGAAAAATACACTCATATTGTCATCTTGAAGGTATAAGCTGTAAAAGACATATACAATGAATTAAAATGAATTAAAACACTTTCTAACAATCAGAGACAGTCAAGGCATAAGGAGCATGTTAACTGTTAACTTGAGCTAACTATTGGGGATGATTGCTATCTTAAGCTTCAATTGATACCCTAAAACTTTGTTAGCACTTATTATTAATAACCTAAACTAGGCATTACAGGACTCAGTAAACTCCATTTGAACTGTTTAAACACAGGATTTGGACTGTCTAAACTGTGCATTGTACAGTGCAGCTTTATAGATAAGAAGACAAATGTATACAGAGAAATAAGTAATAAAGATTGACCATATTAGCCGTTGTTAATATTATATCATCCCAAATGGCTAGTATACTTTGTTGTATGTAGAAAACTATGCTACCACTCTTGTGTATTTGAAATAGATTCATAAGTAAACTTTGTTTACAGAATACTAATCAATAGAGTTGTGTGCTTGGTGTGCATGGAATTTTATGTGACACATACTAAATTATTACAGCCTTTATCTGATTCTTTTCCAAAAGTTAATAACGTCTCCCTCAATATTGAAACCAAGGGGTTTTCTAGTTTTTAACTGGAATATCCAGAATGCTTCTTGGTACATCAATTTACTTGAGGTGTCCCCTCCTCTTTCTGGGCTTCTGATCTGTTCTATGACCTGCCAGACAAAGCTTTTGACATTTTTGTCATGCACACTGATGAAATGCCTAGCAAGGTCTGATACTTCAGCACCATTCTCAACATTGTTGAGGTGCTCTCTTATGCGCGACCGTACTTCCCTAGTAGAGCACCCTACATACTGTTTTTAACATGATGTGCACTCCACAAGATAAACAACATTGGACGAGCGACAATTGGTACAGCTCAGGAGGTTATACATTCTCTGAGTTACTTTCGACTGGAAACTTTTCGTAACTCTGGTGTGACCACATGCAATACACTTAGAGAAATGGCATTTATAGTGCCCCTTGACACTGAGCCAACTACTTGCTACTGTGGTTCGTTTTTTTAGCATGCTGGGAGATAGTATGTTGGAAAGTGTGCAACCCCTTCTGGCTGAAAATTTGCAGCCCTTGCTGACATAGTCTTTGAGACTATCCTCTGCTGATAGGATAGGCAAATGTTTGTTTATTATGTTGCAAATCTGGTCAAATTGTGAGCTGTATGTCGTCACAAAAAGGGGGGCTGACCGATCGAAAGTTCTTTGTCGCGTCCCATTAGTATTGCTAGCCAACATACTGCACCTATTCATCCTATTGACCTCAAGGAATGCTCTGTTGACAGTTTTAGTTGCATAACCTCTTGCTAGAAGTTGAGATTTGAGAATCTCACTTTCCTGCAAAAAAAAAATGCTATTAGAGATGAAGATTTTTGATTGCCAGTGTGGGGGTAGCCAGAGGAGGTCCTCTAGGTCTACAAACACCGGGAGTGAAGCCTGTTCTAATTCTCTCCATCTAGTTGCAGGGAGACCATTACCCCATGCTGAGGCATGGGTGATCATCGCAGCTTCATGATATTTCCTAACGTTTGGAAGGCCTATACCACCTCTTTCGATGGGGGCCTGAAGAATGTGAGCCGCCACTCGAGGCCTCTTATTGTGCCAGGTGTATACATTGAAGAGAGTCTGTATCTTTCGAACCAGGGGCAAAGGAATTGAGATTGGTATGCAACGAAAAAAATAAGTGAGCTTAGGCAGTACCATCATCTTGAGGGCTGCCACTCTGCCCAGCCAAGAGATCTCGCCGAACCTCTTGGAATGGAGATCCAATGCAATCTCCTTCAGTAGATTTTCATAATTTTCTTTAATGGTTATAGTTTTGGAATGGGAAAGGAAGACTCCCAAGTGTCGCACACCTCTAGTTGAACATTTAAAGGAGTAAGAGAGTTGGATTTCGTTTTTGTCTTTGGCGGGAATGTTTATAGAATATACTTCAGTTTTACTGACGTTAATTTTATAGTACGAGAGTTCGCCAAATTGTCGCAGTAATCTGAACAATGGGGGAAGGGAGTCTAGGGGGTCCGTGAGGAAGACCGTAAGGTCATCCGCGAATAGGGCTAGTTTCTGGACAGTGTCGTGAATTTGGAGCCCTTGAATTGCAGGGCATCTTCTAATGGCTGCCCCCAGGGGCTTGATTGCAAGAACAAACAGAAGAGGGGACAGGGGGTACCCCTGTCTAGTCCCGTTAGTTATCTGTATTGTGGGGGAACAGAATCCTAAGCCCCTTACTACGGCGGTGGGAGAAGAATATAGGGCCTTAACAGCCTTAACGTAGGTGTCGGGCACCGAAGGCTGCCAGCGTTTGGAATAAATATTCCCATCTCACCCTGTCAAACGCCTTCTCGGCATCCAATGACAGGGTGAGCATGAGAAGTCCCAGGTCAGCTGCCTCTGTAAAGATATTGAGGAGGCGGCGGGTGTTATCTGAGCCTTGTCTATTTACTAACGAATCCCACCTGGTCAAGATGAATAAGGGTCTGTAGATGCGTGCTCTGCCTATTGGCTAGGATTTTGGCATAGATTTTAGCGTCCACATTGATAAGGGAGATGGGCCTATAGCTGGGGCACAGAGTAGGGTCCTTGCCTTCTTTGTGTATTGTAATAATATTGGCTTCAAGGAATTCCGGTAGGAATCTACCTGTCTGTGCCATGCTCACGAAAAATCGGAGCAAAATTGGAGAAAGTACAGAGCTCAAGGCTTGGTAGAAGGAAACTGTGAACCCGTCTGGCCCTGGAGCTTTGTGGGGGGATAGACTAGCTATGATGGCCTTAACTTCCTCTGTTGTGAATTGTTTCGTCAGTGTGGTTTTGGCTTCCTCTGTTAGGGTGGGTAGATCAAGGCTCTCTAAGAACTCACGATGTCTCCCATGCTAGCTCTATCTATTGTTTCTATAGTTGCAATATTATATAGAGAGGAATAGTATTTTTCAAAGGCTATTCCTATCTCTTTAGGTGAGTAGACTGGGCCCCTTTGTGTGTTGATGGAGGCTATCCTATTCTGCTGCATGCGTTTTCGTAATTTATTTGTAAGTAATCTATCTGCTCTGTTGCCTTTGTAGTAATAGAGCTGTTTAAGCCTATGTAGATTATCTTGTACTTTCAGTGTTTCTCTTTTAGCAATTTCCTCTCTGACTAGTCCTATCTGTTGGGCTATGTAGGTATCAGGGCATGACTTATTAGCGGTCTCCATTTTTCGGAGATCTCCGTATAGCTTGGCAAGTGAGTGACCACCTGTTTTGCGGAGGTGGGCCAATTTTTTGATGAAATATCCCCTAAGGTAAGCCTTGAGGGCTGCCCATACCATGTTCAGGTCTGTGGTATCATTGGCATTGTGTGTCAGAAAGTTGGTTATTGTCCTGAGTGCCGGGAGTTCTCCCTCAGCTAGAAGCTGTTCAGGAAGCCTCCAGGGGGGTCTGGTGGTTAGGGACTGCAGTGCAGAGAAGTCTATATACACCATATCGTGGTCCGACCACGTACATGGTTGGATGGTAGGGTTCATACATTTATCTAGGGACCAAGAATCACATAAAATACAGGGAGTGCAGAATTATTAGGCAAGTTGTATTTTTGAGGATTAATTTTATTATTGAACAACAACCATGTTCTCAATGAACCCAAAAAAACTCATTAATATCAAAGCTGAATAGTTTTGGAAGTAGTTTTTAGTTTGTTTTTAGTTTTAGCTATTTTAGGGGGATATCTGTGTGTGCAGGTGACTATTACTGTGCATAATTATTAGGCAACTTAACAAAAAACAAATATATACCCATTTCAATTATTTATTTTTACCAGTGAAACCAATATAACATCTCAACATTCACAAATATACATTTATGACATTCAAAAACAAAACAAAAACAAATCAGTGACCAATATAGCCACCTTTCTTTGCAAGGACACTCAAAGGCCTGCCATCCATGGATTCTGTCAGTGTTTTGATCTGTTCACCATCAACATTGCGTGCAGCAGCAACCACAGCCTCCCAGACACTGTTCAGAGAGGTGTACTGTTTTCCCTCCTTGTAAATCTCACATTTGATGATGGACCACAGGTTCTCAATGTGGTTCAGATCAGATGAACAAGGAGGCCATGTCATTAGATTTTCTTCTTTTATACCCTTTCTTGCCAGCCACGCTGTGGAGTACTTGGACGCGTGTGATGGAGCATTGTCCTGCATGAAAATCATGTTTTTCTTGAAGGATGCAGACTTCTTCCTGTACCACTGCTTGAAGAAGGGGTCTTCCAGAAACTGGCAGTAGGACTGGGAGTTGAGCTTGACTCCATCCTCAACCCGAAAAGGCCCCACAAGCTCATGTTTGATGATACCAGCCCAAACCAGTACTCCACCTCCACCTTGCTGGCGTCTGAGTCGGACTGGAGCTCTCTGCCCTTTACCAATCCAGCCACGGGCCCATCTATCTGGCCCATCAAGACTCACTCTCATTTCATCAGTCCATAAAACCTTAGAAAAATCAGTCTTGAGATATTTCTTGGCCCAGTCTTGACGTTTCAGCTTGTGTGTCTTGTTCAGTGGTGGTCGTCTTTCAGCCTTTCTTACCTTGGCCATGTCTCTGAGTATTGCACACCTTGTGCTTTTGGGCACTCCAGTGATGTTGCAGCTCTGAAATATGGCCAAACTGGTGGCAAGTGGCATCTTGGCAGCTGCATGCTTGACTTTTCTCAGTTCATGGGCAGTTATTTTGCGCCTTGGTTTTTCCACACGCTTCTTGCGACCCTGTTGACTATTTTGAATGAAACGCTTGATTGTTCGATGATCACGCTTCAGAAGCTTTGCAATTTTAAGAGTGCTGCATCCCTCTGCAAGATATCTCACTATTTTTGACTTTTCTGAGCCTGTCAAGTCCTTCTTTTGACCCATTTTGCCAAAGGAAAGGAAGTTGCCTAATAATTATGCACACCTGATAAAGGGTGTTGATGTCATTAGACCACACCCCTTCTCATTACAGAGATGCCCATCACCTAATATGCTTAATTGGTAGTAGGCTTTCGAGCCTATACAGCTTGGAGTAAGACAACATGCATAAAGAGGATGATGTGGTCAAAATACTCATTAGCCTAATAATTCTGCACTCCCTGTATAGTCAATTCTCGAATAAGAATTGTGGGCCTTAGAATAATGCGTAAAATCTTTTTGGGTGGGTGCTAAACAATGCCATGCATCATAAAGGTCGAATTGATACATAAATTTGCGGAACGCATTAGAGGTGGAAGAAATGTTTCTGTCAGCATGTGTGGTGAGGGTAGACTGCTTATATTTTTGAGGATCCCACACCATGTTGAGGTCCCCACCTATAATTAGATGCCCTTGTTTGAGCTTATCTATCTGTGTTAGGAGGGTACGCACAAACGGAATTTGTTTCACATTTGGGGTGTACACAGAAACTAAGATGTACGATATTTCATTTAGTTTGCATACTAATATTAGAAATCTCCCTTCGGGGTCTCTCAATGTGTTCTGGTGTGAATGTCAAATCTCTGGTAATCAAAATTGCTACCCCCCATGACTTCCCTTCTGTATTGGATGCGGTTTCATATATTGAGTAATTCTGGGATTTTTTAATAGAGTATGAATCTCCCGTCCAATGCGTCTCTTGGAGAAACAGTATGTGGACCATATGTGTATGCAAGTAGTTAAGTAGTAGTTTTCTCTTGGTGGGTGAGTTTAGCCCTTGCGCATTTAATGTGGCTATACGGATGGGCGCCATTTAGGCGGCGTTTGCGGGTTCTAGGAGGGATAGGGGTTCAAGGAGAGATCAAGGGCCCTAGGGGCTAGGCTAAGAAAAAGTGTCAGGTATTCACTTTCACAATGAGTGTCTCCACTGGTGTATCAACCCGGGTGGCACAACTAATTTTGTGGGGCGGAGTCGGGCAGAGAAAGGTCATGACCCCCGCCAGTCATAGAAGAAAAACATTAACAATATTGCAATATAACATTGATATAGCATACTTAATAATATAAACAGTACAGTAAACAATGAACGAGACTGAAACTTCAAACCAGTGAGGGATTCTAAACTGTCAATGAGGGTTCTCTATCGTGGAGGAGATAAGGTATGTCGGGTAGTCGTGTTTTGTAAGGACAGCGGTTATTGGTGGTCCATGGAGGAGGTGGCGGCGTCTATCATCGTATCCTGGTCAATGTATGTGGTCCATCTGGTCAGTTAGGTGCGGTCAGGCTTCATTCGGTGAGTCGTCAGCAGGCCGGGACGGACATTGTCATAGTTAGTTAGAATAGTATGTGAGGGCTAAGCTGAAAGATAGTCCTTGGCCAGGGCAGTGTAGGGGTGGTCTGGGGGTACCGTGTATAGTCGGGTTGGGGTCTAAAGGAATCGTTTGTTAGTCACTAGGTAAGGTATGCCCTTTACTGTAGTGCAAAAAAAGAGGGCAATAGATTTCAAATGTACAATTTCTTAAACATATCTAAGCCTAAGCAGACCCAATCTGAACATGTCATAACCAGCAAGATATTAAACATTACTCCAAGTCCTCCAAGGAAAGAACGATTAAGGCTGGTGCTAGTGAGGCTGCATTACTAACTATTGAAATCTAATCTGCTAAGTGCAGCAATATAAAGTCATATAGGGGTTTAACATAAAAGTTCTATACATCTCACCCATCTTCTTCTGTGCTCTTGAATCCTCTCCGGGAGAGTGTGCGGGATTATCCCGCAAGTGTCTCTATTTTTACAATAAAAGTTCAGTTGGACTGTAGTGTAGGTTCTATGATCTATAAGCAGGTTCTCTATGTGTCTGCAGACATGGATACTTCTCTGATTTCCAGGGACCTTTTTGAAGTTGAAGAGGGTTGTTGTGGGAGAGACTTCCATACTGGTGCTGAGGATCTGAGGCCATTCCCGCTGCTTGTTGCTGAAGGTCTATCTTCTGGGTCCTCAGGAAGTAGGCCCCATTTCTGTAGTAACTCTCGTGCTTGTTGCGGTGAGGTGGCTATAAATTGTTGGCTGTCCTTAGTAATGAATAACCTCACTGGGAATCCCCATCTGTATTTTAGGCCCTTTTCTCTTAGTAATCTGGTGAACGGTTGGTAGTGCCTGCGCAGTTGCAGTGTGTGAGGTGAAAGGTCTGGGTATATCTGTAGCTCTGCAATTTGCCCGGTAAGGACTTCTCTCTAGCTAGAGCTCTAAGGATCTTTTCCCTAAATGTGTAGTAGTGCAATTTGGCTACAACATCTCTAGGTTTCCCCTCATCTGCAGATCTGGGCCGGAGTTCTCTGTGTGCTCTATCAATGAGGGTGTCTGGTCTGCTCTGGACCCAGTATTTCTTTGAATAGATCCTGTAGATAGTCTTCTATATCCTAAGGGGGGACCGTCTCTGGGATCCCTTTGATCCTTATGTTGTTGCGGCGTGAACGGTCTTCCAAATCCGCTAGCTTAAGTTCTAGATCTGAGATTTGACCCGCCAAACTTTGCGAATAGGAAAGAAGGTTTGAGTGGTCTACGGTGAGATCTTCTTGTTTGCGTTCTAGCGCATCTGTGCGTTCTCCAATGAGACCAATGTCTCTCTTTAAGTCGGCATGAGACCTCTCAAATTTCTTTGACAATGAGTCGTGATGGGACTTTAACAGTGATTCGATAGAGTCCATTAAATTGTTGGAGGTGCCGTCCATAGCTGGCAGTTGGGATATCCGGTGAGAGACTTGTCAGGCTGATTGTCTGAGAGACTTCCCGTGTCGGAGCCTTCATCCTCTGATCTGCCATGGGTCTGTTTGCTCGGGTGTTGGATATGATCCACCACCGTTCTCTTTGGTGTATTGTGGGGCTTTTGTTTTCTTTTGTGAGTTTGAGACATCTTGAGGGCGAGGCCAACAACTTGGAGCACAGATTGTTCTGTTTGGTATTGGTGGGAACCTGCTTACTCTTGGTATACTACCAGAGTTTCATCGACTGGTGGGGGCACACACCTTGTGGTGTTAAATTACATGTTGTGGTGCATCGGGGAGTCTCAATAAAGGAGAGAAGAAGGGGTAAGGAACACACTTCAAGTTGTGGAGAGGCTCAAATCCCTATGTTGTCTTAGGAGGTCTGTTTGTTATTCTCTCGGGGTGTAGTAAGTAGGGACTCTCAGACTTTTGGGCCCCTCTCCTGGGGAGTTGCCCCCTCTGGGTGCTGCTGGAAAAAGGTGTCTGGGATATGACCCGCAGGCAAGTGGGCCAGCGGGAAAGGGAGGAGAGGGACCAAATCTCTGCCCCATTGGACAGAGGGGTAATAGGACACTTGATGTGGAGAACGTGGGCTGCAATTTACCACCTATTTGATGTTTGGAGTACTGAGGCTCTAGGTTGGAGACCGGAACAGAAAAACTTTATTAAGCAGGGGGTACTCCCATTAGACACTGGCTGAGGTATATGAGCTGCAAAAAGTATGAGGAGCCTGGTTTCAGTTAGTGTTCAGACTTGTGAATAGTCCCCTTGTCTTTAGTGGTGTGCTGTTGTGAGCAGAGGGGGTGCAAGATAGGTCAATTCCCGGGAGGCCAATAAGGGTCACCCCTAACCTCTGTCACAAACTTTGCCAGTCTGATGTTAGGGCTCTAATGCAGCTCTGTAGTGTTACTCTGTCTAGTGCAGCACATCAAAGTCAAGCACTGTTAGGGCCTGGCCTACGTTGCTCCAATAAAGTGCCTTAACTGCTGGATGTTAGTGTCTGTCTCTAGGCCTTATTTCCTGAGAAGCTGAAAAGGGGCACAGACGTTGAGGGAGTGCAATCAGCTTAAGGCGTTGTGCATCCAAAGTTACTGAGTTCCTGATATAGTGCAGGATTGGGCCCAACCTCCGGGTAAAAGTGAAAGAGGGCTATGATGGGGCTAAAGTATAAAGGTGATGGCCTTGCAGGTAATATGTGTGCCGGTGGCTGATGGGGGACTTCAGGTGATAGACGTGCAGGTTTTAACAGAGCCTACTGGGGTGAGCAAGTGAAAATCAATTTCAATTATCCCGGCTAGGGAGATGATGGGTTCTACTATGTATGTGTCCTTGTGTGTGCACAGTACTCTTACCCGATCTCCCCGGGGGTGTCTGCTCAGCTAACAGGGCTCTCTGCTAAGCCCGGGAAGCCAGGCCGCAAGATGGCGGGGATTCGTGCCAAAAAACTGTGGCGCACTGTAGTTTTTGGAAATCCTCTCTTGAGCCCCCCGCAGTCTAATATGGGCTCCGGGCTGTAGATCTAGGTAAGCGGTTAACCAGGAGGGAGGTCAGGGTCAGACGTGAGCTCTCTTGATGTGGCTAACCACCCGACACCTCTCGGCAAAATGAGAAGCTGGTGGCGGCCTGCCATTCCGGAGCGGAGCCCTGACCCTCCGGACAGCAAAGGCAGGATCAGGTGTGTTGTTTGCGAGGCCAGAAGGTCCAGATGGTCAAGGCCAAGTCGCAGCTGAGATGGCAACTATGCGGGGTGTGTGGATTAGCTTAAGGCCCCGAGCTGTCCTCCCAATCTGGCGCCGCTGCGGCGGCTGTGGATACACTTGTGGTAGGTTGGTTGTTCCCTCTCGGATTAGGCACACGAACTCCGGTGGCAATAGGAAGGGCTTCACCGGCACCCCGGAGCGGAGCCCCGACTCTCCAGGGCCGTGAAAGCTAAGGCCTCTGAGCTACTGTAGATTCCCCGTAGACTGGGGGCTGGTTACACTCCGTTAGGTAGGAGATGGCATTAGAAAGTTTTTGACTCTCACCCTAATTTTCCTAGGCGAGTGCTATGTTGATCTTGGTTGTTTTAGGTGTTAAAATTTCTCTATTTCTAGAAAATTTGATCAGCTGGATATTATTTTTAATCCTCTAAATTCTGAAAATTTGCTGGAGCTCTCCACTTGTGCTACTGCTCTGCTCTGCGGCTAGCTCCGCCCCCGGTAGGGTGATCTTCAATGGGGTAGTGTTAGGTTTTTTTAAGGGGGGATCGGGTGGGTTTTAGAGTAGGGGTGTGTGGGTGGTGGGTTGTAATGTTGGGGGGGTCTTGTATTTTATTTTACAGGTAAAAGAGCTGATTACTTTGGGGCAATGCCCCGCAAAAAGCCCTTTTAAGGGCTGGTAAAAGAGCTGATTACTTTTGTAATTTAGTATAGGGTAGGTCAATCATTTTATTATTTTGGGTGGCTTTTTTATTTTATCAGGGGGCTTAGATTAGGTGTAATTAGATTGAAATTCTTGTAATA
The DNA here is from genome assembly GCF_027579735.1 of Bombina bombina. Classification (NCBI taxonomy): domain Eukaryota; kingdom Metazoa; phylum Chordata; class Amphibia; order Anura; family Bombinatoridae; genus Bombina; species Bombina bombina. The sequence continues at coordinate 1,428,591,222 of NC_069499.1, read as the reverse complement.
TTTTTTTATTTTTTTGTAATTTAGTGTTTGTTTTTTTGGTAATATAGTTTTAGTTTATTTAATTGTATTTTAGTTTAGATCATTGTAGTTAATTTAATTAATTTATTGATAGTGTAGTGTTAGCTGTATTTGTAACTTAGGTTAGGATTTATTTTACAGGTAATTTTGTCATTATTTTAACTAGGTAGCTATTAAATAGTTATTAACTATTTAATAGCTATTGTACCTTGTTAAAATAAATACAAAGTTGCCTGTAAAATAAATATAAATCCTAAAATAGCTACAATGTAACTAATAGTTATATTGTAGCTATATTAGGGTTTATTTTATAGGTAAGTATTTATTTTTAAATAGGAATAATTTATTTAATTATAGTAAATTTATTTAGATTAATTTAAATTATATTTAACTTAGGTGGGTGTTAGGGTTAGACTTAGGGTTAGGGGTTAATAACTTTATTATAGTAGCGGCGACGTTGGGGGCGGCAGATTAGGGGTTAATAACTGTAGGTAGGTTGTGGCGACGTTGGGGGGGCAGATTAGGGGTTAATAAAATTTATTATAGTGTTTGCGAGGTGGGATTGCTGCAGTTTAGGGGTTAATACATTTATTATAGTGGCGGCGATGTCCGGTCGGCAGATTAGGGGTTAATAAGTGTAGGTAAGTGGCGGCGACATTGGGGGGGCAGATTAGGGGTTAATAAATATAATATAGGTGTCGGCGATGTTAGGGACAGCAGATTAGGGGTTCATAGCTATAATGTAGGTGGCGGCGGTGTCCGGTCGGCAGATTAGGGGTTAAATAATTTTATTATAGTGTTTGCGATGTGGGGGGGGGCCTCGGTTTAGGGGTTCATAGGTAGTTTATGGGTGTTAGTGTACTTTGTAGCACTGTAGTTAAGAGCATTATGTTCCGGCGTTAGCCCATAAAACTCTTACCTACTGACTTTTTTATGCGGTTGGAGTCTTGGAGGTAGAGGCTGCACCGCTCACTTCTTCCAAGACTCGTAATACTGGCGTTAGGCAAATCCCATTAAAAATAGAGGATACGCAATTGACATAAGGGGATTTGTGGTAGCCTCGAGTCGCAGAAGAAAAGTGAGCGGTACACCTGTACCTGCCATACTCGTAATACCAGTGGGAGTTAAAAAGCAGCGTTAGGACCCCTTAACGCTGCTTTTTAAGGCTAACGCAGAACTCTAAATCTAGGCGAGTGTTAGTTTAGTTTTTTATTTTATTTTGGGGTGGATTTTTTAAGGGGGACTTAGTTTTAGTATAGGCATAAATGTGGGTGTTTTATTTTTGGCAGTGTTCTTTTTTTCTGTAATGCTGTTTTTTTTGTAAATATAGTGTTTGTTATTTTTTATAACTTAGGGAGTGTTAGTTTAGAGGTAGGGGTTAGGTGTTGGGTAGAAGTAGTTTGCATTTGGGGTTGTGGCAGTGTAGGGTTTAATAGGTTAGGGGGTTTATTGCTTTGGGGGTTGTGGCGGATTAGTGGTTAATAGGTTAGGGGGTTGTGTCAGTGTAGGGATTAAGTAGAGTAGGGGATATTGCATTGGGCTATTGGCGGTTTAGGGGTTTAGTAGTGTAGGGTTAGTTTGCGGTGGTGGGTTATGTCGGTTTAGGGGTACATAGGTATAGGTGTTTGGCTTGGTGCTATATATTTCAAAGGGATCCTTTACTATACATCGGCAATGTTGGTGCCGATGGTGGCTGGAATACATCACCAGCATTGGCACCTATTGGAATGTATAGTAAAATGCCTCTCTGCAATGCCGCCTGTTAATATAGATATCCGCAGCTTCGAATACTTAAGTGGCTCGCTCGACATTACGACGGATCCCTTTATATATCTCCACATTGCAGCACTTTTGATAATCGGGGCCAGAAAAAGAAGTGCTCTATCAGGAACGAACAGTTTAGTAGCTTTTTTTATGACGAGTTACACCAAGGAAAAGCCTCTTTTACCCCAATTGTGCTTGTCACAAAGGAGAACTTTCCTGAAGTATATCAGTCTGATCCAACCTAGTAAGAAAACGATTGTCTGGGGTTGCCATTTTCTAAACGATCACCTGGGGTTGCCATTTTCCTTGTTTATAGGAACATTTTTGTATTTCAGGCCTGGACTGACCATAGAACAACCCCCTGAGCTGTTGTTTGTTCCTGACAGACTGCTTCTCTTTCTGTATGTATTTACATTATGACAATTGCTTCTTTTTTTGTATGTATTTGTATTATGACCCTGGGAAAAGTCTCCCTAAGGGTGATGGTGGAAACCAGACGTCGACTCCTTACCCAATGTGCTGAGAGGGATATGGCTGCAACTCACTGACGAGGTCCAAAGGAGGCCGAAACGATAGTCTGGTGTTGCCATTTTCTTTGTTCAGAGGAGAACTTTGGGGCTGGACTGACCTTGTTAGGCGGGATCAGACTTATATGTTTCAGCAAAGTTCTCCTCTGTGAAAAGCACAATTGGGCTAAAAGAAGTTACTCCCGGGTGGTAACCATGCCATTGAACAAGTCAATCTATTGTTCGTTCCTGGCAGATTTATTTTTTTCTGTATGTATTTGCATAGTTTAAAATGTATGTAAGTACATCAAATAGCTTTTATGCTAATTAAAACCACAACCTTATCATATGGGCTCAGACCTCATTAGTTTATATCTCAAAATATACACAAAATCCCCCTTATATTATATATTACTGTGTACAGAGTAAGACCAATACTTAGAGAAAACAATGGAAAATGAACATTTCAGCATCCCTCTGCCATACCCCTACTTGCAGTGCAATTTACTTTAACTTTCCCGTTTACATAGCTTTTCTATAACTAATTCTTACATACATTTCCAGTTTAGGTGGGGATACAACAGCCTAAATCAGCTATTTCAGATTATAAAAGAAAGATACATTAGCTATTTTTAGATATTAAAATACACAAATGCAGGTAAAATGGATTGTTGGGAACACATTAAAGAAGGGGACAAAAATCAAAGTACACTGTCCCTTTAAACTCACACAATAGAGATTGGAAGCTTTACAGTTTGTTTGTTTTTTATGCAGTTTAAACTTTACAGTATTATAGGTTCTTAAAATTTGCCTTTAATGTCCCTTTTATCGCTGTAATATTATTTTTTATCTCAGATTTTATTACACAGTAAATAAATTATAGATATAATGAAATATGCAAAACTGACGGCTAGATTTAGAGTTTGGCGGTAGATGGGGTGCGTTAGCTACGCATGGTTTATTTCTAACGCACAGAGTTTTTTAATGCGGGTATTTAGAGTTTATAAACAACCTTCTAACGATACTCCTAACGCGTGTATTTCAGACGCGGAATCCCGCCCGCGTTAGACAGTCTCCCATAGAGATCAATGGAAAATCAAACAAACACGCTTTTTTCACCTAACAATCGATCTCGCGAGAAATACGCACAGCTCGGTCATATGACGTATACCACATAATGCACAACAATAACACACCGCAAATGTCACAACAACAATCACAAAACAAAGCACATAAGCATTACACATTCAGAAGCGGGGGAAAATTAATAAAATAAAATACAGGGAATACGCATATAATTTAAGATGCGGAAATACGGAAAATAACAACAAGGAAAAATAAATGCACAATCATACACTAGCAAAATACTCGCATTCAATATCACTATATATTAGGACAAACATACATATACAACACTTCACTAATACGACACCATCACAAATTAACATTTACACATAATACTATGGGACAATGTTAGAGAAAACGAGCACTATGGCATCATCGCATTCTACACATTCCACAAATACTAACTCGAAATGAGCATGCCCAAATTCACACAACTAATACACATTGATCAAATACTAATTACTAACAAAGCACACCTGAACACAATTTACAACGCAAACAGGTACATCATTAAACATTTACACAGGGTATATAAGCACCACACAAGCATGGCTTCTTTGACTGTGTTGCTGGTGGGTTTTTGGAGATTGGAGAGTTGAGATTTGAGATTTAGTGCCTTATTGTGAGTTAGTGTGAGAGAGTCAGTTAGTGTTATCGTGAGTGAGTTAGTGGTAGTAAGTGAGAGTTAGTGGGAGCGTGAGTTAGTGGGAGCGTGAGTTAGTGGTAGTGTGAGTTAGTGGTAGTGTGAGTTAGTGCTAGTGTGAGTTATTGAGAGTTAGTGGTAGTGTGAGAGAGTCAGTTAGTGGTATTGTGAGTTAGTGGTATTGTGAGTTAGTGGTAGTGTGAGCTAGTGAGCGACAGTTGGTTTGGGTGAGTGTGCGAGTGCTTTTTCTGCATATTTAACACATTTACACGCAAACACATTCAATACATTCATACACTTATCAATAACACTACATACACTCCATACCCCATACCCTCTCATACTACACTCCATACCCCATTCCCTGTAGTCCCATTCCCTTTCATCCCATTTACTCTTATCCCATACCCCATCCCCATCCCATCCCCTAGTTACATTTAGTTTACATATCCTCCTTTTAGTCTTCTTATACATTTTGTTTATTTAAATACTCCTTACCCTCTTTTATTTATATCCCTTTCACACTTTCAGCACTTTTTTTGTCTTTTTCGTTCTTTATTTTGACCCCCTTTCATTTGATCACACTCACTTTTTGTTTGCTTAGTTGGGGTTTAGTTTAGGGAAGAGATGGAGGAGGGCAGGCAGGAGATTAGTCAGGGGAGAGGTCGAGGGGGGAGGAGAGGGAGAGGGAGGGGGAGAGGAACAGGGCAGGAAGGGGGGCAGGAAGCGGGGGTGGAAGCGGTGGGTGGACCCAGCCACTTGGTTCAAGATGAACAAGTGGCTGGGCCCAGTGGCGGACAGAGTAGGGCTTCACAGTTCGGGAAACAGAGGGCATCGTCACAGGGGAAGGCCAAGGCGACTAGGGAGGCGAGGTTTTCTATGGAGGAGAAGGAGGCCCTCGTAGAAGCCTATATGGGCAGGTATAGGAGGCTGCTGCATCAGAAGACCACCCCGAGTGAGAAGAGGAAGCTCTGGCAGGAGATAAGGGATGCAGTTAATGCAGTGGGGGGCCGAAACAGAGATATGGACTCTATTAAACATCGCTACCGGGACTGTAAGATGGATCTTAAAAAAAAAATAACCCGGGAGTCCCAACATGCCGCAGGAACCGGTGGTGGCCCTGCACTGATAGTTGAGTACTGCCGATGGGAGGAAATGTTGCGTCCCAGCATTTCCGAGGTGGACATAGTCGGTATCGGAGGAATCGATACCGGTAACCTGCCACTCTCATCTGACGGTAAGCTCATTTAAGAATAAATTACCATCTGAATGTATTTAAAGGGACATTATACGCAAACATTTTCTTTCATGATTAAGGCAGAGAATACAATTTTAAACAACATTCCAATTTAATTATATTACCTAATTTGCTTCATTCTTTAGATATACTTTAATGAAGAAATAGCCATGCACACGGTGAACCAATCACAGGAGGCAGCTATGTGCAGCTACCAATCAGCAGCTACTAAGCATATCTAGACATGCTTTTCAGCAAAGAATATCAAGAGAATGAAGCAAATTAGATAATAGAAGTAAATTAGAAAGTTGCTTATAATTGTATGCTCTTTCTAAATCAGGAATGAAAAAACATTGGGTTTCATGTCCCTTTAAGGATAAGATTAATGCTATTACGCTGTTTAACACATTATTACGTAAATGCATTCACAATTACTTTGCGGTTACATTAGTATCTAGGCTATAGGTTAGGTGTGCATTTAAACAGACTGAAAACAAACGGAAAAACATTCAGATTAGCCAGAGATATCACAAACACGGTTTAGAAAATGCGGAAATCGTATTGATTGTTAGATTTCAAAGTGGATTAATGATGCTGCAATTTGTAATTGTATCGTAAGCAAAATAATTTAAAGCTTTATTTTGAAATATGCTAATATATACATTTTCTTTCTTTTTCAAATATAGAGAGTCTGGAGAGGAGGCAGCACAGCAACTACAGGCTCCTCCTTTTCCCCGGTATGAGAGTGGTGGGGATGAATCTCCACCTCGGAGAGAAGAGGCCCCCCTTGAGGAAGAGGCCCCCCTTGAGGAAGAGGCCCCCCTTGAGTAAGAGGCACCCCTTGAGGAAGAGGCCCCGGAAGCAGATGAAGAGGCCCCTCAAGCACCAGCAGGCCGCCGTGCACGGGCACCCCGCCGTGCACAACAGGAGGAAATAGCTGAGGTGCGGGTGTTACTAGACTACATAGACCAGATGCGTACCTCCCGGATCGAAAATATCCAAGGCAGAAGTAGAATTATTGAAGAGCTCAGTGGCATTCGAGAAGGCCAAACCCAAATCATACACATCCTTACTAGAATAGAAGAAGGCCAAAACAGGAGTTGTTTAATTTCTTCCGGGAGGCGCATGCTGGTCTGCCTCCTCCTGCTGGTCTGCCTCCTGCTGGTCTGCCTCCTGCTGTGCCATCTGCTCCTGGGCTGCCATCTGCTGGGCCATCTGCTCCTGGGCCGCCATCTGCTGGGCCTCCTGCTGGGCCATCTGCTCCTGGGCCGCCATCTGCTGGGCCATCTGCTCCTGGGCCGCCATCTGCTGGGCCTCCTGCTGGGCCATCTGCTCCTGGGCCGCCATCTGCTGGGCCATCTGCTCCTGGGCCGCCATCTGCTGGGTCTCCTGCTGGGCCATCTGCTCCTGGGCCGCCATCTGCTGGGCCATCTGCTCCTGGGCCGCCATCTGCTGGGCCATCTGCTCCTGGGCCGCCTCCTGCTTGGCCTCCTGCTTGGCCTCCTGCTGTGCCATCTGCCGGGCCATCTCCTCCTGGGCCATCTACCGGGCCATCTCCTCCTGGGCCATCTGCCGGGCCATCTCCTCCTGGGCCATCTGCCGGGCCATCTCCTCCTGGGCCATCTACTCCTCCTCACCTTGGTCGTCCCAGTACTCTTCCTTCCACTCTTCCCACAACATCTCCGATGAGAACTCGTCGGAGGCGGCAGTTGCCCCTCCCAGAGCCTCAGCCTTGTGGGAAGAGGGGAAGGAAGAGGAAGTAAGTATTTTTTGACATGTTTATTTCGTTTTTATTTAATGTGTAATGGCTAGGTATGTGATGATGTGGTTTTCTGACACTTGTGGACCACACTCTGTATATAATCTACTTCTATGGGACCGGGTCCATGGAGGCAGATTGTTTGCAGAGTGTGGGTTATAAGTGTGGGGACACCACATCATCACATACCTATCCTTGTTCATGATATTGATTGGTTTCTGTGATGTGATGTCCAAACTGTTTCCCTAATCTCAAACAAAATTACCATTACAATTATCCATGATGGCATATGACTGTTTGAATGCCAATAACACAGCTTAAAGGGACAGTCAGAACATTATTGATTACAAAGAAAACACTGTATTATGCATTATCAAGTTTGAAACAAAAACATGGAGAAATACGTGTGACTTATGTGCTTACCCTTGTATCTATGTCTATGAAAAATGACCACTTATTTGTTGTTCTGACATAACAACATTTTAGACAATCAATGATCAATACATGGTAAATATGCTGTATGAGCTCAAGGTTTTCTATATACAAATGCTCTCAAAATGCCCTCTAGTGGTCAAATTGCATTCTGATTACATGCACTCTTCAAGCTCTAAGAAATGAGCACACAAACCTCATAGGTTTAGCTAGCAAATCAAATTAACCAGAGAAAAATGATTAATTGGTGAGAAACCTTTATCATTTATATTACAAAATTTGCTTTTTTAATAATGCAAATCATTATTTGTTTTCTAGACTGTCCCTTTAAAATAATTACATATGCTAACATATAATATTTGGTGATTGTTGGTATATCTACATGTACTTGTTCAAACAAGAAATATTAAAAAAAGATTTATATTGACGTGTTAAATAAAGTCTATTTTCTTAAAGAGACATTATTGTGTTTGTTTGTTTTTAGAAAGACATTTGTTTTAACAATGAATATGGTTTAAAGTCCTGTTAGGAGTGACAAAAAAAATATGCTAACAATAATATATTTGGAGATTAACCAATGTGGAACTCATAAATGATACAAAAATCAACATTTGCATTAAAGGGACAGTATACCATCTTTTTAACAGAACTGCATGTAATAGACACTACTAGAAACAACAAGATTAACATATACTGATATCAAAATCAATATTAAAAAGCTTTAAACACTTTCAAAGAAAATCGGGTTATCTCTATTGAAAAGATAGATGTCAACCCCATTCCAACCGTAAAACCAGACAATACCCCATCATTAACATATGAGAAGACCCTTTACACAAACAGGAGCAAGCTGGAGATTGTACTCATATCAAACTTTGAGGCTTGGCGAGGAGTCTGAAAATTACTTAAATGTTATTTGAACATAAGCAAAAGTAGACATGTATTTGGTAAACAATGGACTATATAACTAGAGACAAAAGAAAAAAAATTGTTTTTTAATGTGAGTGTATAATGAACCTTTAATAAAATATACGACGAAATAACATTTAGAAGAAGTCGGCATCTCATATATTTAGCATATGATAAAGATAAATGCATATTGATTACTTGATTCTAATACAATAGCGCATATTTATGAATTTGATATCTTTAAAATTAAACACAACACAGTCATTTTTCATAAAAAGGAACATATTGTTGACAAATATATTAAACAAGATGGACTATATTTAGGGATTTGCACTTGGCTCGAAATATTTTATGCATGAAAACATTTTGCTTTCATTCATTTATTCAACCAGACAGCCAGCAAAACAGAATGTTGTGTTCTTTATCAGCTATGGGTCAACAATGTTACATGATGCACACAATCCATATTCGCCATGGTTTTAAACTTGTCTTCTGATTCACAAACGTGTGTAACGTGCCCAAACAAATATTGCGGGACTACGTAATACAATCAGACGTTTTTTACACCTTTGCATGTGACGTCTTAATTAACATGGCGCATCCTTGATCACGTAAGAACGCAATCCAATAAAAGGCGCATCCTTGATCGCGTAAAAATGCCATCCAATAAAATGCGCATCCTTGATCGCGTAAAAACGCCATCCAATAAAAGGCGCATCCTTGATCACGTAAAAACGCAATCCAATAAAAGGCGCATCCTTGATCGCGTAAAAACGCCATCCAATAAAATGCCCATCCTTGATCGCGTAAAAACGTCAGCCAATACAAGGAATCATTGGACAGCCTGGCAGGTGACATCTTAAGCAACATGGCGCATCCGAGATCGCTGAAAAACTGCAGCCAATACAAGGACTCAGTTGATAGCTTGGCATATCAATAAGAAACGTATTTATATTTTAGTAACTAGTATGTGTCTATATTGCTATCTAGGATTGTCACGATAGATAACGAAATACTGTGATCTATAAAATAGAATACATTATCGAAAATAAGGAGATATTTCATTAGAAGCAGAGGATTTATAACTAAACTATTTAGCAAGCAGCATGTTTTAAGTACAAATGAAATCAATATTGGTTACACGATTATGTACGACATTGCAATTTGAAATATATTGTTACAATAAATGAAAATCTTTGGATTATTGTGTTTCCTGTCCCTTTAAAAGAAAATTAATGCTAGGAGATGCATTAGTAAAATAGGGATGTGTTAGATATTATATGTTAAAGGGACAGTCAACCCCAGAAATTAAATTTTCAAAAATATAGCTAATCCCTTTATTACACATTACTCATTTTTGAACAACAAACACAGTTATATATTAATGTACATTTTACTTCTGTTATTATCTTGTATCTAAGCTTCTGCTGACTGCCCCATTATTTAGGTTCTTTTGACAGACATGCAGTTTAGCCAATCAATGCTCACTCCTAGGTCACTTTATGTGCATGATCTCAATGTTATCTATATGAAACATGTGAACTAATGCCTTATAGTAGTCAATATTTTTAAAACATTAGAGGCAGTCTTCAAGGTCGAAGAACTTAGCATATGAACCTCCTCTGTTTACCTTTCAAATAACAATAACAAGAGAACAAAGCTAAATGTTGAATAAAAGCTAATTAGGAAGTTGGTTAAACTCGCATGCCCTATTTAAATCATGAATCATCTTTTTGGACTTGACTGTCCCTTTAACTATAGCTATGGTGTATATCTTTAACATTTAAAAGATACACATGAGAAATACATATGCCATTGATGTTTTAAGATATGTTTAGATTGTTTTGGAATAACAATAATGACACATGTATTGATCAAACGTGTCACTTATTCAAGTTGAAATATGGTCAGCCTACCTCTAGCCATATATGGGAGGAGAAGTATTTTGTAAAAATATTTAGATAAAGATATTCCTCATCTAAAATATGCGCATTACACACAGAGATTGATTTGGTTACACTACTACAATAAGATAGAATTGAAATTTAAATACATGTGCTGTCAACATTACAATAAGATTGTTTATTAATAAGATTATATGTCCTTGTTCATGTAAAAAAGGACAAAAACGCTTTAGAAATGGAAATCCATTCATTAACATTTGTGGTCAGCATCACTTAAAGGGACATGAAATAAAAAATAAATAAAGAGGATACACAGAGAGAATACTATTTCAATAAAATTAATACTTTACAGGGATTATCTCATTGTATCAATCCTGGGATCATTTGTTAAAGGTGCATCAATTCACGCAGAGTTTACAAATAAACACATGGATGTGAAATTTGCAATATACATATATATATACAAAAATAAAAATATATATATACATGTTTAAAAAAATTACTATGCTAATCATAATCATGCAATGATAAAGCTTTAAGAAAAATATATAAAGACAAATAATAAAATTAAATTGGAGATGTAAATCTTAAAGTCATTTACAATTGTATTACATATATGATTCAGGAAACACCATTATTTTTGGTAAGGTCCCTTTAAGGATTAACCAGATAAACTAGAGATTTCAATCAATGACATGAATAAAGAGGACAAAGAATCGTGGAATGACATGTCTTTTATTAGTATGTCAGAAAACATCAACAACGTTTATAAATAATCTTTTTAAAGATCAGGAAAATTGGAGCCATTTGACAAGGTCAAATAGTGCATCACAGTCCATGAAGAGAGTTGCCAAGGGCTAGCATAGCCCCATTGGAGCCATATGACAAGGTCAAATAGTGCATCACAGTCCATGAAGAGAGTTGCCAAGGGCCAGCACAGCCCCATTGGAGCCATATGACAAGGTCAAAGAGTGCATCACAGTCCATGAAGAGAGTTGCCAAGGGCCAGCATAGCCCCATTGGAGCCATATGACAAGGTCAAATAGTGCATCACAGTTCATGAAGAGAGTTGCCGAGGGCCAGCATAGCCCCATTGGAGCCATATGACAAGGTAAAAGAGTGCATCACAGTCCATGAAGAGAGTTGCCAAGGGCCAGCATAGCCCCATTGGAGCCATATGACAAGGTCAAATAGTGCATCACAGTCCATGAAGAGAGTTGCCAAGGGCCAGCATAGCCCCATTGGAGCCATATGACAAGGTCAAATAGTGCATCACAGTCCATGAAGAGAGTTGCCAAGGGCCAGCATAGCCCCATTGGAGCCATATGACAAGGTAAAAGAGTGCATCACAGTCCATGAAGAGAGTTGCCATGGGCCAGCATAGCCCCATTGGAGCCATATGACAAGGTAAAAGAGTGCATCACAGTCCATGAAGAGAGTTGCCAAGGGCCAGCATAGCCCCATTGGATCCATTTGACAGGGTAAAAGAGTGCATCACAGTCCATGAAGAGAGTTGCCAAGGGCCAGCATAGCCCCATTGGAGCCATATGACAAGGTCAAATAGTGCATCACAGTCCATGAAGAGAGTTGCCAAGGGCCAGCATAGCCCCATTGGATCCATTTGACAAGGTAAAAGAGTGCATCACAGTCCATGAAGAGAGTTGCCAAGGGCCAGCATAGCCCCATTGGAGCCATATGACAAGGTAAAATAGTGCATCACAGTCCATGAAGAGAGTTGCCAAGGGCCAGCATAGCCCCATTGGAGCCATATGACAAGGTCAAATAGTGCATCACAGTCCATGAAGAGAGTTGCCAAGGGCCAGCATAGCCCCATTGGAGCCATATGACAAGGTCAAAGAGTGCAACAGGCACAACAATAATAAAAAAAGGTCAAATGGCAACCATAAAAAACAGAAAATCAACATGTGGACGGAAGATTCTTATCTGCGCCCTTGGAGCATCTCCAGATCCTCCACTTATTGGTCATCCCCTTCATCGTCCTGTACCTGTCCAGCTAGAGATTCAAGCGTTGAATTAAAACACATCATCTGATGGAGAGTCAAATGCTGAACCTGTAGCTACGTTCCTCAACACGGCCTGCTCTACGCGTGCTAGACCTTCTAGCGTGAGCCATGTTGAGTCACAGCCTAAAATAAAGAATAAATAAAATATTAATGATAATTACACAACAGAATAAAAAATAAGCAAAGATACATTATCATCATAAAGACAAATCATTCTTTAAATTAATTTGTTGAAATTGATTATTTACACATTAAATATGTTATTCAGACAGACCTAAACCATTAAAGGGACAGTTTACTCAAACATGTTGTCCCCTTTAATTGGTTTACGATGATCCACTTTTATAGCTTGAGTGTATAAAATCTTGTAAAAGGATTTCCATTGTACTTACATTAGCAATTTAAATATTTTAGTTATACTGTGGTAGGCACACCTATCCTTAAACATTTTGGCGTTGAGGCCAAGCTGTGTAAACATAGCAACCAGAAGAAATTACATTCCCACTGGGTTATACAAGAGATAATGTATGAACATTTGTACATAAATTGTTGGATCCAAGTAGTGGTGATTGGTATATGTAGTGATATCAAATTAAAGGGACACTAAACCAAAATATTTTATTTACTGATTCAGATAGAGCATGACATTTAAAACAAATTTTTAATTTACTCCTATTTTTGAAATGTTAGAATTCTATAGCTATATTTTAAATGCAAGAATGTAAGTTTATAGGGCAGGCCATTTTTGGTTATCAACCTTGGTTGTCCCTGCTGATTGATGGATACATTCATCCAACAATAAAGAAATGATGTCCAGACTTTTTTGATTTTCAAAATAATTATAGGCATTTCTTTGTTTCAATAAAGATAGCAAGAGAATGAAGAATAATTGATAAGAGTAGTAAATTATAAATTTGATTAACATTGCATGCTCTATTTGAATCACAATAGAAACAATTTGCCTTCAGTGTACCTTTAAGTATCTTATAATGTTGATTTTGAATGATACTTACAGCTGTGCCTGGGAAGGACAATCCGACACCCAGGACAATGAAGGTTGAGACAGGGGGAAGGGATGGGATTGGGTTTGGGAAGGATGGGATTGGGTTGGGGAGGGATGGGCTGCTGCTCTGGGGTAGGCCGTACAGCTGGGGAGTGGTGAGTTGGGGGCTGGGCAGGTGGGGTAGCTGTACGGGCCAAAAGACGGGGAGAGCGGCGAAGGGGGACGAAGGGGCGTTTTTTGGGAGGGACAGGACAGGCAAAATGTGAAGGGCCGGGAGGGTCTTGGGTCTCTGGAGGGGCCTGTGAAGGGGCAGGGGACTGGGCAGGGGCCTGGGCAGGGGTCTGGGCAGGGGACTGGACAGGGGCCTGGGCAGGGGTCTGGGCAGGGGACTGGGCAGGGGACTGGGCAGGGGACTGGGCAGGGGCAGAAAAATGATGACCAGAAGTGGAGGATCCATCTGAAATAAATAATAAAAATATATTAACATCTCATACATCATGAAATCAAATCAAGGCATTCAACTTGATTATGTTTGCAATATACTTAGAAGTGTGTTTGAATTTCTAAACAATGATGACATGAGGATATGGTATGCATATAGACACTCAGATGAATAGCAACGACTGTCTGTACAATTATAAAATTATGATTGTGGTTTGGCCTGGAATATGCATGTGACATCATGATGGCATGAATTAGAAATCCAAAAAAAATGAAAGAATAATCCAAGCATATTTTCATGCTGCCTGATATAGAAAGGGGGCAGTAGTGTATTTGAACAGAAAATAATATTCCTTTCTAACCCCTTAGTGACCAGAGCACTTTTCCATTTTCTGTCCGTTTGGGACCAAGGCTATTTTTACATTTCTGCGGTGTTTGTGTTTAGCTGAAATTTTCCTCTTACTCATTTACTGTACCCACACATATTATATACCGTTTTTCTCGCCATTAAATGGACTTTCTAAAAATACCATTATTTTTATCATATCTTATCATTTACTATAAAAAAAATTATAAAATATGAGGAAAAATGGAAAAAAACACACTTTTTCTAACTTTGAACCCCAAAATCTGTTACATATCTACAACCACCAAAAAACACCCATGCTAAATTGTTTCTAAATTTTGTCCTGAGTTTAGAAATACCCAATGTTTACATCTTCTTTGCTTTTTTTGTAACTTATAGGGCCATAAATACAAGTAGCACTTTGCTATTTTCAAACCATTTTTTTTCAAAATTAACGCTAGTTACATTAGAACACTAATATCTTTCAGGAATCCCTGAATATCCATTGACATGTATATATATTTTTTTAGAAGACATCCCAAATTATTGATCTAGGCCCATTTTGGTATATTTCATGCCACCATTTCACCGCCAAATGCGATCAAATACAAAAAATTGTTCACTTTTTCACAAATTTTTTCACAAACTTTCAGTTTTTCACTGAAATTATTTACAAACTGCTTGTGCAATTATGGCATAAATGGTTGTAAATTCTTCTCTGGGATCCCCTTTGTTCAGAAATAGCAGACATATATGGCTTTGGCATTGCTTTTTGGTAATTAGAAGGCCGCTAAATGCCACTGCGCACCACACGTGTATTATGCCCAGCAGTGAAGGGGTTAATTAGGGAGCATGTAAGGAGCCTTTTGGGGTAATTTTAGCTTTAGTGTAGTGTAGTAGACAACCCCAAGTATTGATCTAGGCCCATTTTGGTATATTTCATGCCACCATTTCACCGCCAAATGCGATCAAATTAAAAAAAACGTAAAATTTTTCACAATTTTAGGTTTCTCACTGAAATAATTTACAAACAGCTTGTGCAATTATGGCACAAATGGTTGTAAATGCTTCTCTGGGATCCCCTTTGTTCAGAAATAGCAGACATATATGACTTTGGAGTTGCTTTTTGGTAATAAGAATGCTGCTAAATGGCGCTGCGCATCACACGTGTATTATGGCTAGCAGTGAAGGGGTTAATTAGGTAGCTTGTAGGGAGCTTGCAGGGTTAATTTTAGCTTTAGTGTAAAGATCAGCCTCCCACCTGAAACATCAGACCCCCTGATCCCTCCCAAACATCTCTCTTCCCTCCCCTACCCCACAAATGTCCCCGCCATCTTAAGTACTGGCAGAAACTCTGCCAGTACTAAAATAAAAGGTATATTTGGGCTTTTTTGTGCATTTTTTGTTAGCATATTTACATATGCTTCTGTGTAGGGATCCCCCTTAGCCCCCAACCTCACTGATCCCCCACTAAACAGCTCTCTAACCCTCCCCCTCTGACTTAATGTGCGCCATCTTGGGTACTGGCAGCTGTCTGCCAGTACCCAGTTTAGTGAAAAAAATGCTCCCACCCACCAACGATACCGGCCATCGATGTCCGGTGCAGAGAGGGCCACAGAGTGGCTCTCTCTGCATCGGATGGCCAGACAGTGTTATTGCAGGATGCCTCGATATCGAGGCATCGCTGCAATAACCGGAAAGCAGCTGGAAGCGAGCAGGATCGCTTCCAGCTGCTTTCCACACAGAGGACGTGCAGGGTACGTCCTTGGTCGTTAACTGACATCCTTTAGAGGACGTACCCTGCACGTCCTCGGGCGTTAAGGGGTTAAAGTGCAAAAGCTGTAGACTTTGAATGTCTTCAATAAAATGTTTTCCAATAAAAAAACATGTTGGATACATGTTAGATATATTTCACATACCATCAGACTCCAAGGGAGCCTCTTCCTACTCCGTCCCACATGTTAAATCAATCTCTGTAAAACATAACATGTTGTGTACACGTTAAGATCAGATATTATAACATACAGGGAGTGCAGAATTATTAGGCAAATGAGTATTTTGACCACATCATCCTCTTTATGCATGTTGTCTTACTCCAAGCTGTATAGGCTCGAAAGCCTACTACCAATTAAGCATATTAGGTGATGTGCATCTCTGTAATGAGAAGGGGTGTGGTCTAATGACATCAACACCCTATATCAGGTGTGCATAATTATTTCGGCAACTTCCTTTCATTTGGCAAAATGGGTCAAAAGAAGGACTTGACAGGCTCAGAAAAGTCAAAAATAGTGAGATATCTTGCAGAGGGATGCAGCACTCTTAAAATTGCAAAGCTTCTGAAGCGTGATCATCGAACAATCAAGCGTTTCATTCAAAATAGTCAACAGGGTCGCAAGAAGCATGTGGAAAAACCAAGGCGCAAAATAACTGCCCATGAACTGAGAAAAGTCAAGCGTGCAGCTGCCAAGATGCCACTTGCCACCAGTTTGGCCATATTTCAGAGCTGCAACATCACTGGAGTGCCCAAAAGCACAAGGTGTGCAATACTCAGAGACATGGCCAAGGTAAGAAAGGCTGAAAGACGACCACCACTGAACAAGACACACAAGCTGAAATGTCAAGACTGGGCCAAGAAATATCTCAAGACTGATTTTTCTAAGGTTTTATGGACTGATGAAATGAGAGTGAGTCTTGATGGGCCAGATGGATGGGCCCGTGGCTGGATTGGTGAAGGGCAGAGAGCTCCAGTCCGACTCAGACGCCAGCAAGGTGGAGGTGGAGTACTGGTTTGGACTGGTATCATCAAAGATGAGCTTGTGGGGCCTTTTCGGGTTGAGGATGGAGTCAAGCTCAACTCCCAGTCCTACTGCCAGTTTCTGGAAGACACCTTCTTCAAGCAGTGGTACAGGAAGAAGTCTGCATCCTTCAAGAAAAACATGATTTTCATGCAGGACAATGCTCCATCACATGCTTCCAAGTACTCCACAGCGTGGCTGGCAAGAAAGGGTATAAAAGAAGAAAATCTAATGACATGGCCTCCTTGTTCACCTGATCTGAACCCCATTGAGAACCTGTGGTCCATCATCAAATGTGAGATTTACAAGGAGGGAAAACAGTACACCTCTCTGAACAGTGTCTGGGAGGCTGTGGTTGCTGCTGCACGCAATGTTGATGGTGAACAGATCAAAACACTGACAGAATCCATGGATGGCAGGCTTTTGAGTGTCCTTGCAAAGAAAGGTGGCTATATTGGTCACTGATTTGTTTTTGTTTTGTTTTTGAATGTCAGAAATGTATATTTGTGAATGTTGAGATGTTATATTGGTTTCACTGGTAAAAATAAATAATTGAAATGGGTATATATTTGTTTTTTGTTAAGTTGCCTAATAATTATGCACAGTAATAGTCACCTGCACACACAGATATCCCCCTAAAATAGCTATAACTAAAAACAAACTAAAAACTACTTCCAAAACTATTCAGCTTTGATATTAATGAGTTTTTTGGGTTCATTGAGAACATGGTTGTTGTTCAATAATAAAATGAATCCTCAAAAATACAACTTGCCTAATAATTCTGCACTCCCTGTATGTTACTGTTGCTCAAAGACACACATCAATGTTGCATTAAAGATATACACACCCAAAGTTATGATTTACATCATTTTGATGGAGCATACAAATGACATTAGATTTGTTATTCTCAATGATTCAGATTTTCGATTTATTGTTTGTATTATTTTAAAAATCATAAAAGCATAGTACATTGAACATTTAAGATTTCTCATGTGTGTATCACTTGATGATTGTTGTCAAAATTGAAAATGTAAACAAACATATGCTGTACATCTTCTGAATAACAAAGGTGTAGACTAAGAAAATTGGAATTCTTAATCTTTCAATATTAAACTAAAATTGATATATAATCAGAGGCGTAAATTATATGTTTGTTTCAAATGTAATGCTTCATCAGAATCATGCTCATAATATTGATTACCAATACACCTTCAATGACATATAAATGAGTCAATGGACTTACCAGAAGACTGCAAAGGCAGCTCAGTGTCAGTGCTGGATCCCTCTGGGCTCCCCACAACAACTCACTCTATGAATGATATAGATATATATTACTGAACACATTTTGGATAGCAATAAATCACATCTGTATCGATTTATAAGAATAATCAACTTGAAAATGTGAAGATTAGAGCAGTCATTAGAATAAAAAATGCTTGATTGAATCAAGGGGATTATGTAAAAAATTATGTATTTAACATATGTTTAATTTCTGACTATATTAGACATCAAACTCATCTCATACGATGCTATTGCATATCTGAATATACCCATTGATCAATGTTCTTAAAAGAATACACACAAACCACATTTTGAATAACAGCTGTTGACAAATATAAACAAAGACATGTGGCACATCGAGCCATTTGTGCAATGTACAGTAATCTTGTTTAGGACACAACACATATTGATCACAATACCAAACCAAATTGATTTGTACAAATATGTAATCATGGTGCTGTTAGAGTATGCTTATATCTATAAAGTAACTCCAACAGTGAATATGTGAATTATATATCAATATTGTTTAATCAAAAGAATGTAAGGATTAATGAATCTATTGTTTATTAAAGGGACACTGACATGATTTATTTCAATCAGTGATTTCACTGTTCAAACTGTTACAAATTATTTAACATTGACTCCTATTATAATATTTATTTTTCAACATTTTAATCTTAAAGGCAGATAAGCAATATTGTATTCAATAAATATTGTTTGTTGAAGGTATCCACCAATCATCAATAACAACCCAGGTTGGTCAACCAAAATGGAGCTGCAGATAAACGTACATTCTTGATTTTAAAATACATTTATCAAGAGAATATTTAAAATATGATTATAGTATTATATTTAAATGTTGATTAATATTGCATGCTCTATCTGAATGACAACAGTAATAATTTTAGCTCAGTGTCCCTTTAATATAAAAATATATTGATTTGACAATGTCGCTTTTGATTAATTCTCTACTCCATATGTTGATGTAATGAATGGGATGGAGCATGCAATTACAATCTAATATGTTAGTTAAGGATATCCTCAAAAATCTTTAATTATCCTCTCTTAAAGGGACATGAAGCTCCAAATGTGTAATTGTATACTTTTTGAAACTATGTACTACTGTTATCTGAACACATGATTTTAACTTATGAAAAAAGGCCAATTTATGCATAAAAAAACAGCCGGTTAATACCAGTAATGCATTGCTTAACCTAAAGCAAACTCAATATGTTTTTAGTATAACTAAAACAATAGACTGAACCAATTTAGCTCATAAAATGTTTATACAAAACAATAAAATCACGTGTCGAAATCATTCAATGTAAAATTTAGTTGGCATGTCCCTTAAATGACTTGATCAATTAAAAATATGTAATCTATATTTTAAAACTCAAAACATATGCAAAAGTGTGTGAATTTTGTCAAAATGTATCCAAATAAGATTAAGCAATACACAGGGGAAGAATATAAATTGGAGATTCAAAGAATCTTACATTAAAATGAAGATATCAAGAATAGATGGGATATCTTAAAATCGAACAAATTTCAGATTAGTATTACAATGTAATCCTATGTTTGTTTGTTTTTTATTCTTATTTGTAAATCTTTTACAAATCTATTTTGAGGATCCATATAAATATTGAACAATGTGGATTTTTTATGTAATGTTCTGTCCATGTTTCTAAGACAAATGTAAATTAAAATGAGACATACCATACTGTGACAAGCCCTGGCTTGAGGTTCCAGCACCAACATCCAGATCTGTAATATATTAAATGAGGATTGGATATCATTAATACAAATCATGCCATGTTTAAAAACATTACATTATTACCAAATCAATTAAAAACTATTTTGGTAGTCCCATGAGTTAATTGTTTCCTCAATTAATTTCATCATAAATATATCCTGTACTCTTATTTTCAATCAGTTATGTTGTTGACTGTAGCTTTAATTAATTTGTTGTGTTATTTCATTCTCATCAATTGATGGACATAGTTTATTATTTATTTTGATTCTGCTAGTATCTTTTTTATTATGCATAATATTGAAAATAAGAATACTGTATTCTTCACATATATAATAATTCACATTTCATTTTGACCAACATGTGTAAAGCGATGCCACTTACAGCAAACCCATGTTCACGTGTGTGCGCAATTCTATTTTTCGGGATCATTGCGCAATGATTCCAAGCGGAATTACGCATCCGTCATTTGACCAACATGTGTAAAGCAATGCCACTCACAGCAAACCCATGTTCACGTGTGTGCGCAATTCTATTTTTCGGGATCATTGCGCAATGATTCCAAGCGGAATTACGCATCCGTCATTTGACCAACATGTGTAAAGCAATGCCACTTACAGCAAACCCATGTTCACGTGTGTGCGCAATTCTATTTTTCGGGATCATTGCGCAATGATTCCAAGCGGAATTACGCATCCGTCATTTGACCAATTTGTGTAAAGCAATGCCACTTACAGCAAACCCATGTTCACGTGTGTTCGCAATTCTATTTTTCGGGATCATTGCGCAATGATTCCAAGCGGAATTACGCATCCGTCATTTGACCAACATGTGTAAAGCAATGCCACTTACAGCAAACCCATGTTCACGTGTGTGCGCAATTCTATTTTTTGGGATCATTGCGCAATGATTCCAAGCGGGATTACGCATCTGTCATTTGACCAACTTGTGTAAAGCAATGCCACTTACAGCAAACCCATGTTCACGTGTGTGCGCAATTCTATTTTTCGGGATCATTGCGCAATGATTCCAAGCGGAATTACGCATCCGTGAAATAAATGTGGATAAAATAGTGCGATGAGTATCATTTCATAAAGACTTCAAATATATTTGCTATTGGGTGTATTACGAGATGAAAATAGTATATTTGTTAATATTGAACAAGAACAAAGAATATATATAACTGTCTTAGGATTCGATAGTTAATGTATGAAATGGTGGATGATAGTGATTTCACGGATGCGCAATTCCATTTTCGCTCTGTGACGCATATTCTGTAGAGCACAAGAACATCATTCCTATTTCATGTGTGACTAATCTAAAATCAGATATCTAAACATCATATGTAGCGTATGTTGTGAGATCTATATAGGTTTAGTATCTGACTATAGACACATTTCTTAAAATTCTAATCAAATATTAATATATTATATGAAGTTGGATAGTTACCTGGTTCAGATTCTCCTTCTGCTCCTCCCAGGCCACCGGACGGAGAAGCAGCTGCACTGGCCCCCGGGTCAGGACTTTCAGATCCAGCAGCTGGGAGGGAAGAAGAGGAGGCAGAGGATGGAGAGGATCTAAATCTTTTGGGGACCCGGAGACTGAGGAGCTCGCATAAAGTCACCTCATAAGGGAGTAGGTAGAGTTTCCGCGGGGCCTTTCTTTTCCCCCCTCTTTTACGGGCTTGTACCCACTCCCTTATGAGGTCGTCTTTTTTTGACAAGCGCAACCTCATATCTCCGAATCTCCGCATGATCTGAACCTGGCTCCTGTGGACGCCCAACACCAATTGAACCGCATTGGTGATAGACTCCCACAGGGCCTTCTTAACCTTCACATCTGTCAACCTCCTCTTGTTCCCAAACAGCTGTGGATAAAATGTCTGGACGGCGTCGACCAGTGCAGCGCTCTCCTGCTTGGTAAACCTGGGAGATGTCATGCCTGCTAGCCCCCAACAAAATATAATATATATATAAACAGCCTGCAGGCATTAGAGAACTGACAAAGATGGCAACGTGTAATGGACTTTTATATGGTGAAGTAAACATGCGATGCACCATGGGACAAGTTATCTGTACATCTGATTGGATAAAAGTTTGAAATATTGTTAGAATGTCTGTGAGACCATCCTGACTCAAGTTGTGTTTGTGTGATGAACTCTGATTGGCCGTTCCTTAATGTTTCATATCTTAGTAACTTCCATACACATACCTCCTGGTGGTGCTGTTACTTCATTTTTCATGTAGACTTATTTGTAACTCATGGGCCTGTCATGTGGATATGTGTGACGCAGATTTAATATACGTGATCCGTTAAATATTAATGTTTAAATTCTCGTTAAAATCTAATACTGTCACATTATTAAATGTTGTAGACATTTCTCGGTTTAATAATGGTCTGTTTCTTTAATACAAATACGTTGGATTAAAACACATTTAATATTGTATGTCTTTATTGTTCATAAAATCAATTTCGTGACTTATTGTGAAGTATTGACATTGCTCTATTAAATGTATTTATAATGCACATTGATTGTGTGCTATTGCGTGACATTAGACTCTAATGTTTAAAGATTTGTATTTAGATATCCTCAACAGAAGAAATTTAAATGCACATGGTTGAGCCAATCACATAAGGCATTTCTGTGCATCCACCAATCTTCATCTACTGAGCCTATCTCGATATGCTTTTAAAGCAAAGTATGTCAAGATAATAAGATAAGAGAAGTAAATACACTCTTTAAATCTCTTAAAGGGACACTGTACAAAAAAATTTAGCGTTCGTGATTCAGATTGAGCATGAAATTTTAAGCAACTTTATAATTTAATCCGATTCTCAAATGTTAATAATTATCTTGGTATCTTTATTGGCAAATCAAAAATGATATTTTATATTACGGACAATTTTTTGAGAACAACCTGGGTTGTCCTTGATGATTGTTGGATAAATTAATCCACCCAAAAAAAAAGTTCTGTCCAGAGTACTGAAGCAAATAAATTATCAATGTAATGCCTTATTTTTCAAGTAATGATAGCAACATAACGAGGAAAATTGATAATATGAGTCAATTATAAAGTTGCTTAAAATTGAATACTCATTCAGAATGTATAAATAATTAATTTTTGAACAGTCTCCCTTTAAGGATATTTTGAGTTCATGTCCCTTTAAGGAGACATTTCGCAATAATGCTTGAAATATCATAAACCTAGGCACCTTCCTTTGGCAAAATTAGTATAACATATGACTAAAGCATATTTAGATTAACTTCTGGATTGTTTTACACACTAAATGAAATATATATTGTAATGGCTGTATTTCGCAGTCTTCAGCTTAGAGGGACATTAAGCTATATGTTATTTACGCATTTTGAAGAATAATATAATATTTTAACAACTTAATATTTTTTGTTATTCGATCATTAGATTTTAATTATATATATTCTTGGATTAAATACATATCTACATAGGCTATTTTGATGCTGATTGTTGGTTGCACATAGATGCCTTATGTCATTGTCTAAGACATGGACATTGATATATCTTTTTCTAAGTATATTTAAAGACTGAATGTAATTAAATAGTACATTAAAAATATGTAAAAAATTATTTAGGATTGTTTAAAATTCAATACGTATTATATTTGGAGTAGAGAACTGGCACTAGATGAAGTACGCTAGTGGAATAAAGGAAAAATATTTCCGGTGCTAACCCCACAATAAAATTAATCAAAAGGAGAGAGAGGATAAAAGAAATCCTCAAGATTGGGGTGTGTTAGCACTCATTCCTACTAATTAGTAAAGTTTAAAAAGTTTTATTTTTATTAGTTAGAAGTTAAAAAGACCCATATATAATGTGATTAATTATATGAGTAAGGAAGGCCTTATATATCGAGAAATACCTATACAACTTATATACTAAGGTCACCTAGCCCCCCTGTTTCCTGGCCGATAACTGCTCCCTCGGCTTCAGGTGACAGGGACAAGAGACCATAAACTAAAAGTTAAAACCAAAAATAGTGCACCAAGGTGCTTCTATTTAAACAACAAACGCGTTTCGGCTGTTAGTGGCAGCCTTTTTCAATGTAGCATAGACAAGCCGAGGCCCGGGTGCCACCCCTTCTTATAGTACTAAGCAACCGTTGAATTGACCTATCACGCACAAGGGGCGAGATACGCCCCGTTACACACCAATGACTGACGCCTGAGAAAAGGCTTGTATTCTATAAGGTATCCGATTGGTTATGGCTCTGGTGTGAATATCCTATGGTTGTTATAATGCTAACATCGTTACGCTAATAGTTAAACCCTTTTATTTACGATTGCACATCCAATATAATAGTCTTATAGTCAATAGCTTACATAAACATGTCAGACATTCTCCTTCTGGCGTCTATTTGAATGAGCGGAGATTTAAATATATTGTTATTTATTACACCTTGATAGTGTTTCGTGCCTGTACCATTAGTTAGCCAATAGATGCACTTCTCTCATTCATTCATATTCTCTACGCAGTTCTATTGGTCTATTGGTAATAGGGGACACAACACGATTTTAGGGTTATAATTGTGTAGAAATTTCCGTTCGTAATCATATATATAACATATCAACCTCAGCTTATATTTAACCTAAAACTAGGAGGTATATTTCCCACAAATTACAATGTAGTGCAAGTGAGAAAGGTCCTTGTATAAATAAACATGCTATGTTGTTAAATTGGCATCAGTAGTATTGAGCTAGTGTTTGGTGCTGTAGTCATGGTGATGAAGGACGCTATGGGAACACATTGGGGCAGTACCACAGAATTAGTATGAGAATACATATAAAATGGTTTGTCCTTAAGTTAAGTATTACCCTAAAGCTAACATAACCATGGATTGGTCACATAAATGTATAATTTATACAAAAATACGGTAGGCTGGTGGTACTATGGGCGGCACAAAGATTGTATTTTAATCTATACTCCAAATGTAATATGAGTATAAAATGATAAAGGATTAATTCGTGAATTCGCATGTAGATACAAATTCATGCATCATCCAAATAATGTTATTTCCTGGCACTAGAGTTCAATTGTCCTAAGGATAACATTACTGCTCTATATCGTCATATTCATTAGTAGTAAGGGATTAAAATAATTCAACCAAACGGGTTGTCATTGAGCATCATAAAAAATTCACCCAGTATTTCTATTGGGCCTTCCCAAACCAGGAGAATATCATCTATATACCTGGACCAGTGGGAGATGTATTGTGTGTACTGATAGTTGTTGTCACTGAACACAATTGTCTCTTCCCACTGGTCCAGGTATATAGATGATATTCTCCTGGTTTGGGAAGGCCCAATAGAAATACTGGGGGAATTTTTTATGATGCTCAATGACAACCCGTTTGGTCTATATCTAACACACAGTGAGAGTACAGAAAAAGTTGAATTTTTAGATTTAACTATCTCCAAGTGTGATAATAGACTAGTGACAGAAACATACAGAAAAGTTACTGCCACAAATAACATCCTACATGCATCAAGTAACCACCATCCTTCCACCATAAAGAGTCTCCCTTATGGAGAATATCTAAGACTAAGGAGAAATTGCACAGATATTTCTGCTTTCAAGGAGTCAGCACAAGATCTGAGGAACAGATTACTCAAAAGGGGCTACTCTAGGAGATCACTTGCCAGAGCATATAATAAAGCTCTAAACAAAAATAGACAAGAACTCTTAAAACCTAACATTAAATGTGATTCAGAATCCAATGTTATTAGATTCATATCGACATACAATACACAGAGTAATCAAGTCAGTTCCATTGTCCATAAACACTGGCACATACTACAAAGTGATGAGAGTCTACAAAAGCTAATACCAGACAGACCATCTCTAACTTTTAGAAGAGGTAGAAACCTTATGGACAATCTTACCATGAGTCATTTTGACAGAAATAGGAACAAGAAACCAATACACCAAGGATCCACCCCATGTGGTCACTGTAAAATTTGCCAATATATGATCAGAAAAGACTGCATTACTGATAGGTTTTCCAAAAAATGGAAAATAAAGACTCATATAAATTGCCAGAGTGATAACGTAATTTATTGCCTTTCCTGTTCGTGTAACCTAATTTACACTGGGATGACTACCCGCAAATTACGAACACGAATCACAGAACATCTGTGCAATATACGCAATGCAGAAAAAGATCAACTTGATGGCAAACAGATAGCTAGTGTAGCCAAACATTTTTTGCTTAAACACTCTGGAAAACCCAACTCTTTTAGATGCTGGGGCCTTGAAAGGGTCAAACCAGGCATTAGAGGAGGTGACACAGAAAATGGGCTACTAAGAAAAGAAACAGGTTGGATCTTTAGGTTAAATTCAGTTACCCCACATGGTATGAATGAAGCAAACAATTATTGGGTATTCCTATAATAACAACCTAAGTATGGATGGACTCCTGTATGTCATATAATATCTAATTGGATCTGAATTATTTTAATCCCTTACTACTAATGAATATGACGATATAGAGCAGTAATGTTATCCTTAGGACAATTGAACTCTAGTGCCAGGAAATAACATTATTTGGATGATGCATGAATTTGTATCTACATGTGAATTCACGGATTAATCCTTTATCATTTTATACTCATATTACATTTGGAGTATAGATTAAAATACAATCTTTGTGCCGTCCAAAGTACCACCAGCCTACCGTATTTTTGTATAAATTATACATTTATGTGACCAATCCATGGTTATGTTAGCTTTAGGGTAATACTTAACTTAAGGACAAATCATTTTATATGTATTCTCATACTAATTCTGTGGTACTGCCCCAATGTGTTCCCATAGCGTCCTTCATCACCATGACTACAGCACCAAACACTAGCTCAATACTACTGATGCCAATTTAACAACATAGCATGTTTATTTATACAAGGACCTTTCTCACTTGCACTACATTGTAATTTGTGGGAAATATACCTCCTAGTTTTAGGTTAAATATAAGCTGAGGTTGATATGTTATATATATGATTACGAACGGAAATTTCTACACAATTATAACCCTAAAATCGTGTTGTGTCCCCTATTACCAATAGACCAATAGAACTGCGTAGAGAATATGAATGAATGAGAGAAGCGCATCTATTGGCTAACTAATGGTACAGGCACGAAACACTATCAAGGTGTAATAAATAACAATATATTTAAATCTCCGCTCATTCAAATAGACGCCAGAAGGAGAATGTCTGACATGTTTATGTAAGCTATTGACTATAAGACTATTATATTGGATGTGCAATCGTAAATAAAAGGGTTTAACTATTAGCGTAACGATGTTAGCATTATAACAACCATAGGATATTCACACCAGAGCCATAACCAATCGGATACCTTATAGAATACAAGCCTTTTCTCAGGCGTCAGTCATTGGTGTGTAACGGGGCGTATCTCGCCCCTTGTGCGTGATAGGTCAATTCAACGGTTGCTTAGTACTATAAGAAGGGGTGGCACCCGGGCCTCGGCTTGTCTATGCTACATTGAAAAAGGCTGCCACTAACAGCCGAAACGCGTTTGTTGTTTAAATAGAAGCACCTTGGTGCACTATTTTTGGTTTTAACTTTTAGTTTATGGTCTCTTGTCCCTGTCACCTGAAGCCGAGGGAGCAGTTATCGGCCAGGAAACAGGGGGGCTAGGTGACCTTAGTATATAAGTTGTATAGGTATTTCTCGATATATAAGGCCTTCCTTACTCATATAATTAATCACATTATATATGGGTCTTTTTAACTTCTAACTAATAAAAATTAAACTTTTTAAACTTTACTAATTAGTAGGAATGAGTGCTAACACACCCCAATCTTGAGGATTTCTTTTATCCTCTCTCTCCTTTTGATTAAAATTCAATACACAATATATTTTCGGAATGTCCCTTTAAGGACCAAAACATTTGGAATGTTGATTTAACATTGTAGAAATAAACTAAAGGGGAATGAAAATATATATAGATATGTGATGTCTAACCAAGAGGTAAGATTTAAAAAATTACATAATATTAATAACTATAGTTAAATGACCCTTTAAATGACTCCACTAGAACATAAAAACAATTAACATGGCATCCAATAACTAGCTTGTGCACAATATGAAGTTAACTGACCTACCATTTTTTTTTTTAACGATAAATTTATTAAAATTATGTTTTTGGATACCTAAGGAAGATACAAGATCTTATAAAAGAAATTTTTCATTCAACAACACTGTCACTTTAATGTAAGTGAACCACTTTCCCTTCTTTAAAGTGAAAAAAATAAATTTATGTCAAATTCTAATTCTAAAAATTACACAATAAAAGCATTGATGGATTTCACTCCCCAATTAATTTAAAAAAGCTAGTTGACTTTAAGATTCTTTGAATCAGTGGATTTTCTAATATTAATGCAATACATGATGCCTAATTTGATCTTATTCATGTGCTTGTCAAATAGACAACTACCAGTCATGGGAGTCAAATTGTTTTTATTGACAGATTATATGGATATTTATTATAATCTGTTCAAAAGAGGGTATTTAATAATAAAATGTTTATTATTACCAATTTTTTTTTTTTAAATATTTTTCTTTTAACAAAAAAAACATAATCCTGGAAGTCATCAGATGAAAATCTGTAAAAAAAAAATATTTAACAAAGTTAATACACACGTTGTAAAATATTCATAAAATACAATACATTTACAATCATCTTGTGTCTATGCTCTAACTTTGTGCAACATTTTATCAAGATATTTATGAAATTAAATTTTTTATAAAAAAAAGATACATACACCATTATATTGTGTAATCAAAATTACATTTAAATATCAGCATTTCTAATTATACATAATAATGTATATCACATTTAAATAATCAAAAATACATATATGTATGCTGAACATAAATGTAATATTTCATGTCCATTCAAATACCTCTATATCAACTATAATATGTATTCCTTTGTCTGATTGTGATACATAAATATCAAATTATGAACAAAGTATGGGTAATGTATGTAAGCTACAAATATTCTAATATAGGACATGTATCTTTTCAAAATATTTTACATTCTTCCTGTGATTCTTAACTAGCATGCATTGGAAAACCAACCTGGATAATGCATGGTCTTTGAAAGTCAATTCTCGAGAAAACAGTTGATCTTCAATAGGTGTCTTATTCATCATTTCAAAAATAGATGACTGTGAAATACCATCTAAAAATTTAAAAATAATCTAAGTGTCTCCAATAGGATGCCTCCACAGCCTTATTCCATCAAATAGTTGGCACTTACCATGTGAACATGTCTTTGTATGGTTTTCAAGGTCAGCAGATTTGAAAGATAATGCCAGACATGATCCCATTGGTATTCTTCACTTTCAATCTTGTATTTTTCACTGTCAGTCTGGGAAATCTTCACTGTCAGTCTTCGAATTCTTCACTTTCAGTCTTTAGATGAAGTCATCTCCCTAATGGCAGAAAAAGTTTTATTAAAATTATTACTACAAGTGTGTGAATCAGTTCTGTACCCCTCTCCCACCCCCCATTTCAGAATCAATTTCTGTCACTAGCTTACTAAGCATGTGTAGCATCTTGTGTTATGTTCTATCAATCAAGTGTGAAGATGAGTCATATTGAGCAGAACGAACCTCTAATGTGTGAATTTGAATCAAACTTTGAACCATAGTCATGCTAGAGGATAGTCATGCTAGAGGATCCCTTTCTGAGTATTTAAATTTTAAGTAATGTGTAAACTAAATACTAGTTTTGTAAAATGTATGCCATATGATGTATTTTTGTGTAAAATTCCTGCCAGCCACAGTCCATACATTTATACTTACCAGCTGATGTTGTCTTTAAAAACCAGGTGGCAAAGACTCGCTACAGGACCCAATGACCAGAGCATCACCTATATTAATAAATAAAACAAATTGTTAGCATTTGATGAACAATCCTAACATGTTTGCACAATTCTCTACTTGTCATTTCCCTAGAGTTCACATCTATTGACAATACTCCAATCTAACTTCTATTATTTACCGTCTGAAGTGGCGGTTGATGATGTCTTCTCTGACATTGAGCCCCTCGTCCCGGAATGGCCCCTCTAGAACAGGCTCGTCCTCCTCATCAAGGAGGAGGCGTCGGGGTGCCTGGACGGCCTGCAGCATCCCAGCCCGCTGTGCAATATTATGCAGGATGCTACAGGCTACAACGATCTTAGCCACCTTCCTAGGGCTGTACTGGAGGGCTCCTCCCGACCTGTCAAGGCACCGGAATCTCATTTTGAGGAGCCCAAACATTCTCTCGACCACAGCCCTGGTTCTCTTGTGCGCCCTATTGTAGCGCTCCTGAGCCTCATCAGTAGGGTTACGTAACGGTGTAATGAGCCAAGGCCGGCTCATGTAACCAGAATCACCTATAAATTATGAACAGAACAAAATTAAATCATATTAAACAAATTTTTGTTGTACACGATAATCCACTAAAAAATGTTTAAATTTAAAAAGAATAATCTAGTTCTATCTTATTCTCTATCTTCCCATTTCAGCTAAGACATGCTACATATGCGTATTTGGCATAAACCAGACCTTGTGTAAAATACAAACTAAAAGGTTAAATTGCATTTTCGATCTGAGCATTTAAGGTAAGACATGCTACATATCTGCATTGAACTAAAACTAGACATTTGCGGAAAGAGAAAATGACATGGTTAAATTGATTTTGCTATCTTCCCATTTCAGCTAAGACATGCTACATATGCGTATTTGGCATAAACCAGACCGTGTGTAAAATACAAACTAAAAGGTTAAATTGCATTTTCGATCTGAGCATTTAAGGTAAGACATGCTACATATCTGCATTGAACTAAAACTAGACATTTGCGGAAAGAGACAATGACATGGTTAAATTGATTTTGCTATCTTCCCATTTCAGCTAAGACATGCTACATATGCGTATTTGGCATAAACCAGACCTTGTGTAAAATACAAACTAAAAGGTTAAATTGCATTTTCGATCTGAGCATTTAAGGTAAGACATGCTACATATCTGCATTGAACTAAAACTAGACATTTGCGGAAAGAGAAAATGACATGGTTAAATTGATTTTGCTATCTTCCCATTTCAGCTAAGACATGCTACATATGCGTATTTGGCATAAACCAGACCGTGTGTAAAATACAAACTAAAAGGTTAAATTGCATTTTCGATCTGAGCATTTAAGGTAAGACATGCTACATATCTGCATTGAACTAAAACTAGACATTTGCGGAAAGAGACAATGACATGGTTAAATTGATTTTGCTATCTTCCCATTTCAGCTAAGACATGCTACATATGCGTATTTGGCATAAACCAGACCGTGTGTAAAATACAAACTAAAAGGTTAAATTGCATTTTCGATCTGAGCATTTAAGGTAAGACATGCTACATATCTGCATTGAACTAAAACTAGACATTTGCGGAAAGAGACAATGACATGGTTAAATTGATTTTGCTATCTTCCCATTTCAGCTAAGACATGCTACATATGCGTATTTGACATAAACCAGACCTTGTGTAAAATACAAACTAAAAGGTTAAATTGCATTTTCGATCTGAGCATTTAAGGTAAGACATGCTACATATCTGCATTGAACTAAAACTAGACATTTGCGGAAAGAGACAATGACATGGTTACATTGATTTTGCTATCTTCCCATTTCAGCTAAGACATGCTACATATGCGTATTTGGCATAAACCAGACCTTGTGTAAAATACAAACTAAAAGGTTAAATTGCATTTTCGATCTGAGCATTTAAGGTAAGACATGCTACATATCTGCATTGAACTAAAACTAGACATTTGCGGAAAGAGACAATGACATGGTTACATTGATTTTGCTATCTTCCCATTTCAGCTAAGACATGCTACATATGCGTATTTGGCATAAACCAGACCTTGTGTAAAATACAAACTAAAAGGTTAAATTGCATTTTCGATCTGAGCATTTAAGGTAAGACATGCTACATATCTGCATTGAACTAAAAATAGACATTTGCGTAAAGAGAAATAAATGGTTAAATTGCCTATAGCTACTATAGCTGCACATTACACTAACAGTTTAAGACTACAGTGGCAATTGTCTAACTAATTAACCATGTTGTGCACAAATACTCACCAACGAGATACCCAGGGGGCATTTCTCTTTCCTCAAACTTCCGCCACAGCGTGGACAGAGAGAGGATGCGGGCATCATGACTAGCACCCCCAAAATTCGCACACACATGCATAATCCTCATCCGTGCGTCACAAACATACTGCACGTTGAGGCTATGAAAATGTTTGCGATTTCTGAAGGGCAAGTCATCAATTGGAGCATGCAGCGCAATGTGGGTACAATCAATGGCTCCCAAGACATTGGGCAATTGAGCAATAGCAAAGAATTCCCGCTTCAGGCGCCTCCAATCACCATCATTCTGTGGGAATCCTATGTAGTTGTTACTGATACGTACCATGGCATCCAGAAAGTTATCAAACACCCCAGAGAATGTACCTTGAGACAGGCCATGCATGTACATCTCTCCTGATTGAAAACTCCCGGAGGCCAGGACGTATAGACAACTTAGCATCTTAGTGATGCCGGGGACAGCAGTCCTTATTGTTATTCGTGGCTCCAAATGAGGTTTAAGAAGATCGTAAAGGCCAATGAGCTGTTCGCCATTGAGCCGATACTTGTTTTCCAAGGTGGGTCTTACCCTGTAGACATGAGGACCTCTAACCAGACGACCACTTCGTCTCACTCGGAGCCGCCGAGGCTGCCTGATTCTATCAACCGCTACTTGTCCAATAGCAGCACCAGCAGCGTCTACCATATCATCGTCATCCATATTTGCCAAGCTTAGCAGCACGAAGCCAAACAGCAGAGCAAACACAGCGCAAGGAGTAAGAAGGTATGCAAAAACACAGAAGCGAATTGATACGATGTCGATCACCATGGACGCTTTGGCCATGTTGTTTGGGGGATTTATAGTGCAATTAGTCCAATGGTAGTGAGTTTGTAATGATTGCTAATTGTATACACTTGTTTGTATGTGAGCGGCGCGAATGCTTTCAAAGTGGGCGTTTTTTATGGTGTTTGGTGAAATGTTGTTTTCCCCCAATGAATCTCAATGTGAAAGTGTCAAATATCACACATACAGTGCATGTTTGTAATGTTTGTTCATATGCGTAATAAATATTTATTAAACGCGATCTTATAGTAAAAAGCACACGTCCACGCTAACATGAATGAAAGTGCATAGTTGTGTATAATGTGCAGAGAATGTGATCGATCAATGTTGCTGCAATATTGTTTGTAAACGATAAAGTAACAGCTGCCATCTGTAGTATTGTATATATAAGTGATTTGTGAGCTGACAATATTGTATGCGTCCCTTTCAAATCGCACTAATACTGAAGAACTTCCGGCTGTCATCTGTAGTATTGTATATATAAGTGATTGCCGAGCTGTAAATATTGTACGCGTCCCATTAAAATCGCACTAATACTGAAGAACTTCCGGCTGTCATCTGTAGTATTGTATATATAAGTGATTTGCGAGATGTAAATATTGTACGCGTCCCATTAAAATCGCACTAATACTGAAGAACTTCCGGCTGTCATCTGTAGTATTGTATATCTAAGTGATTTGCGAGATGTAAATATTGTACGCGTCCCATTAAAATCGCACTAATACTGAAGAACTTCCGGCTGTCATCTGTAGTATTATATATATAAGTGATTTGCGAGATGTAAAAATTGTACGCGTCCCATTAAAATCGCACTAATACTGAAGAACTTCCGGCTGTCATCTGTAGTATTGTATATCTTAAGTGATTTGCGAGATGTAAATATTGTACGCGTCCCATTAAAATCGCACTAATACTGAATAACTTTCGTCTGTCATCTGTAGTATTGTATATATAAGTGATTGGCGAGATGTCAATATTGTACGCGTCCCTTTAAAATCGCACTAATACTGAAGAACTTCCGGCTGTCATCTGTAGTATTGTATATGTAAGTGATTGCCGAGATGTCAATATTGTATGCGTCCCTTTCAAATCGCACTAATACTGAAGAACTTCCGGCTGTCATCTGTAGTATTGTATATATAAGTGATTGGCGAGATGTCAATATTGTATGCGTCCCATTAAAATCGCCATAATAATGATGTTCCAAACTGTTGTTTACGTACATGTTGTATTGTAGTATTGAGTGCTAAAGTTCTGAAAGGGGCGGTACAGTCGTAAATCTGTAATGTGTATGGTTGAATCTTCTAATGACGTCATCATATTATTAACCTGCCTGTGTAGTTATGAAATCCTCATTGAGTTGTTGTATTTGACTACATTGTTATTGTGTGCTGAATAAAATCTAAATGTGTGCTTTGTGGTTGCGTGATGCGTGTTATGTACATATACGTACATATATATAGCGGTCTCGCATTGTTGTTCCTTCCCATAAAGTGACATCTTTAATCTGTTGTAATGATGTTCTTATTGTACGTAATTCCTAATGGTATATTGTGATTGAATCATGATGTTAAAAGTACAGTAAAATCCCTATTTTCTGTTTCGTGATTCCTAGAGAGAATGTAATATGTTTTTCCCCCATCATTTGAATACACATGTATGAGTGAATGATAAAAGTAATGTATGTGCATCCATGACTGATCATGTGTTAAGCCTATGTAGATATGATGTTGTTGCAAGCATATGAATTGAAAAAATGAAATGCAATAAAAAAGGTAAATGAGAGGTGTTTCCCATTGTCTACTGTTTGTGATTTCTGAAATGTTTCAATTATTTTTGTGTCCGTTTAAATGTGATGTAATTGTTGTAAATGTTTGTTACTAGTGATGTTGATTTGTAGTTGATGTAATGTAAAAGTATGAAACAATTTAATGTTGTTGTGAATTTGCCATAAGTAAACTCCTTAAGTCCACCATAGGGAAATAGCCATTTCTTGATCTATTTGTCAGAGCGGGTCTAACGCAGAAAAGCATGAGTTATTTTCCGATTTCTAGCGCTAGTATTTAGAGTTTTTTGTCTACGCTTTTTGCGTGCGTTAGGGAAATCTGTCTGTCGCGTGCACGAGCACGTCTTCCCCATAGAAGTCAATGGAGGCTCAAAATTTGTGTGTAAATAAATTCCAAGACTGGTTTTCAGCGTAAAGTGAGTGACGTCATGGTCTTGGGTTAAAAAGTAGCTAAATCGTGTTCATTTTGTAATAAATAACTTGTTTGTGTATGTAATGTGGTGTATATTGTTTGTATGCATCGATGAGTGTATGTTTGTGATAATATTATTAGTTAGATGTAGCTATATGAGGGTCTTTTCCCGTCTGTCAGTGTAAGTCAATGGCAAAATGGATTTGTGTTGTTTTTTTTTCTAACACCCGAGATCTCGCAACTTTGATCCTTTCTATTTTGATGTAAAAAAAAATTAAAAAAAATAAATATAGTGTAGTGTTTGTATGAGTGTAAGTGTACTTTGTGTAATATTTTTTTTTTATTCGTGGATGTTTATTTTGTCGGTAGATGTTAACTACTGGGTCTGAGTTGTAGGTAGAGATTTGTGCGTTGGGAGATTTTTGAGTGTGGGTAAGTGAACTCTAAATACCGGCGGGCGGTAAAAACCAGCGTTAGAAGCCCTATACGCTGGTTTTGACGGCTAACGCCAAACTCTAAATCTAGCCGTGAGATTAGTCTGAGTGTTGTATAAAGATCTATTAAAAAATAATATTAGTTGTTTAAATATTATGATACTGTATTAGTGTAAAGGATTTGTTTCTATAAGATACTTTAATTTCTGTAAATGGGTGCTGCAATGTTGAAAACTAGTTTTCACTTTATCTATCTGTACTGTTGAGGACAATAAGAAACAGATGTAAAACAGGCAATAAAAAGAATGTGCAAACAAGGCTGTGTGAAATATAGGATTGTAAAACTATCTAACATGCGAGTTGTGCAATACAGTTTTAACGCTGAAAAAATTGCCTTTTCAGTGTAAAAACAGTAACGCAGCCATTACAAGTCGTGTCGGTATGGCTATACCGCAAGCATTTTAGCCTGTAACGCAACATCAATCCCACACTCAAAAAAATTAAGTTTTTGCGTGGGATTTCCATAGCGCCGGTATTACAAGTTGTGCGGTGAGGCTAAAATGCTTGCGTTACAGCTTATACCGACACGATCCGTTCCGCCATCTGAGAGCAGTAGTTATGAGTTTTGCGCCACAAAAATGTTTCACAAAACTAAAATGTTACAAAGTACACTAACACCCATAAACTACCTATTAAACCCTAAACCGAGGCCCTCCCGCATTGCAAACACTATTTAAAACTTATTAACCCCTAATCTGCCGCTCCCGACATCGCCGCCACTAATAAAAGTTATCAACCCCTATTCTGCCGCTCCCCGACATCACCGCCACAAAATAAAGTTATTAACCCCTAAACCTCTGGCCTCCCACATCACCGCCACTAAATAAACCTATTAACCCCTAAACCCCCCCACATCACAAAAAACTAAATTAAACTATTAACCCCTAAACCTAACAACCCCCTAACTTTAAATTAAAATTACCGTATCCCTATCTTAAAATAAATAAAAACTTGAAATTAAAAAAACCTAAGTTTGAACTAACAATTAACCTAACATAACTATTATACTAAAATTAAAATAACTACCAATTAAATAAAAAATTACATTTTTTGAAATTTAAATCAGCCAATAGGATGAGATCTACTGAAATCCTATTGGCTGTTCAAATCAGCCAATAGGATGAGAGCTACTGAAATTCTATTGGCTGATTTGAATAGCCAATAGAATTTCAGTAGCTCTCATCCTATTGGCTGATTTGAACAGCTAATAGGATTTCAGTAGCTTTCAACCAAAATCAAATCAGCCAATAGGAATGCAAGGGATGCCATTTTGAAAAGGCTCCCTTGCATTGAAGATTCAGTGTACGGCGGTGACCATATGAAGAGGACGCTCCATGCCGGATGTCTTCAAGGATGGACCTGCTCCACGCGGCTGGGATGAAGATAGCAGACGCCTGGATAAAAATAGAAGATGCCGTCTGGACGGATGAAGACCTCGAAGCCTGGATGAAGACTTCTCGCCGCCTGGATGTCCGGACTTCAGAAACTGTAAGTGGATCGTCGGGGGTTAGTGTTAGGTTTTTTTTTACTTTTTTTGGGTGTTTTTTTTTTTAGATTAGGGTTTGGGCTTTAGGTAAAAGAGCTAAATGCCCTTTTCAGGGCAATAAAAAAGTGCTGAATGCCATTTTAAGGGCAATGCCCATACAAATGCCCTTTCAGGGCAATGGGTAGCTTAGGTATTTGTTAGAGTTAGGTTTTTTATTTTGGGGGGGTTGGTTGGGTGGTGGGTTTTACTGTTGGGGGGTCTTTGTATTTTGTTACAGGTAAAAGAACCGATTTCTTTAGGGCAATGCCCTACACAAGGCCCTTTAAGGGCTATTGGTAGTTTATTGTAGGCTAGGGGGTGTTTTTATTTTGGGGGGGCTTTTTTATTTTTATAGGGCTATTAGATTAGGTGTAATTGTTTTTATTTTTGATAATTTTATTTGTTATTTTTCGTAATTTAGTGTTTGTTATTTTTTGTAATTTTAGACAAAATTTTTTAGTAGTGTTTTTTATGTGTAATTTAGTTTATTTATTTGGTAGTTATTTTAATTTTAGTATAATAGTTATGTTAGGTTAATTGTTTGTTTAAACTTAGTTTTTTTTAATTTCACAGGTAAGTTTTTATTTATTTTAAGATAGGGATATTGTAATTTTAATGTAAAGTTAGGGGGTTGTTAGGTTTAGGGGTTAATAGTTTAATTTAGTTTTTTGCAATGTGGGGGGGGCTGGTGGTTTAGGGGTTAATAGGTTTATTTAGTGGCGAAGATGTGGGAGGTCAGAGGTTTAGGTGTTAATA
Source organism: Bombina bombina (assembly GCF_027579735.1). Classification (NCBI taxonomy): domain Eukaryota; kingdom Metazoa; phylum Chordata; class Amphibia; order Anura; family Bombinatoridae; genus Bombina; species Bombina bombina. The sequence goes on along the minus strand of NC_069499.1, from coordinate 1,428,553,294 downwards.
ACGTTTATTAGTGGCGGTGATTTCGGGGACTGGCGGAATTGGGGTTAATAGCTTTATTATAGTGGCGGCGATGTCGGGGAGTGGCAGAATAGGGGTTAATAACTTTTATTAGTGGCGGCGATGTCGGGAGCGGCAGATTAGGGGTTAATAACTTTATTTAGGTATCAGCGATGTCGGGGTGGCAGATTAGGGGTGTTTAGACTTGGGGTTTATGTTAGGGTGTTAGGTTTAAATGTAACTTTTTTTCCCGATAGACATCAATGGGGTTGCGTTACGGCGATCGCCATTCCGCACTTCAGGTGTTAGTTTTTTTTCTAACATTCTCTCCCCATTGATGTCTATAGGGAAAGCGTGCACAAGCGCGTATTCTCAGCCCTTGGCTTTTTTGCGGTATGGAGCTTATCGCCACCATATCGCACGTACAAGGTTTTTTTTCAGAAACTTGTAATGGCAGCGCTATGGAGGGTGAAATAACGCAACTTTTGTTGCACTCGTTTCGCACCCTCTATAGCGCAAAACTTGCAATCTAGGTGATGGTTTCTACACAGCCTTGTTTGCACACTTGCCTGTTTTGTATATAGCCCCAATTATCCTCAGCAAACACGATAGATAAAAGGAAAACCTAGGTTCCAACATGGGAGCACTTTATAGAAACTCAATGGAATTAAAGGGACAGTCTAGTATAAAATAAACTTTCAGTATTCAGATAGGACTTTTAATCAACTTTCCAATTTACTTTTATCATCAAATTTGCTTTTTTCTCTTGGTATTCTTAGTTTAAACTAAACATAGGTAGGCTCATATGCTAATTTCTAAGCCTTTGAGGGCTGCCTCTTATCACAGGCTTTTTAAATCTCTTTTCAACACAAAGAGACCAGTGATGTGCAGTCACTAGAGGCAGGTGAGGCAGTGCTTCACCTCTCATATGGGCAAAAATATATATTTTTTTATTGGCTTTTAAAAAAAAAATTGAAATTTTTTTTTCCCCAGCATTTTTTTTCGCACAGCTATATGTTGTGCAATGGTGAGGCACAAGCAGGTCTGCCCACCATTACACAACATGCTGCGCCACCTACTGGATGAAAGTGGTTAAGATCATTGCATGGCCCATTAACTGCTTATTTGAGGCAGTCCTATTTGGGCTGAACCAATCCAGTGAGAGGCATTAGTAAGTGGAACTTAGGGTTGGGGCTGGATGTTAAATCATATAAAACAAAACAAAAACGGAAAAAAACAACTTTCATATATTTTGTTGCTGTCCTGTGAACCTGCTAGCTTTGCTAAAGTGAAAAAGAGAGTTCTGTTCTTCCCCTCTAAGTGCAGTGGAATGTGCCACTGTCACTTCCTGAATCCTTATACAGAGCAGGAATAGAGGCACAGAGAGCAGTGTTTCAGCCACATCTTATTAAAGTAAGATTTTACTGAAAGGGATTCTTTTAGTGAAAATGATAATTTAATGAATGTGGTTTAGTGTTTTTTTACTCTTTTACAGCAGGGTCGTTTTTGTATTTTGTTTACTCAAACTTTACACCCACTAACTTAGCAGCTTGCCTCTGTACTTCACACTAAATTATAGACTCATTTTCTGAACTCTCTGTAGCTCAGCTGTTTTATTACTTTAAAATAAAGTGGTCCCTCTCCCCCCCCTTATGTGTGTGTGTGTGTGTCTCTCTCTTTCTATCTATCCATCTCTCTCCTTATGTGTTGTTCTCCCCCATGGTCTCTTTCTCTCTCTCTCTGTCTCTCTTCCTCCCCCTCTGACTCTCATCCCTTATGTGTCTCTCTAACCCTCTGTGTGTGATTGTGTCTCTCTCTGTCTCTCTAACCCTCTGTGTGAGATTGTGTCTCTCTCTCTCACCCTCTGTGTGTGATTGTGTCTCTCTCTCTTTCTCTCTCTCTAACCCTCTGTGTGTGATTGTGTCTCTCTCTTTCTCTCTCACCCTCTGTGTGTGATTGTGTCTCTCTCTCTTTCTCTCTCTAACCCTCTGTGTGTGATTGTGTCTCTCTCTCTTTCTCTCTCACCCTCTGTGTGCGATTGTGTCTCTCTCTCTAACCCTTTGTGTATGATTGTGTCTCTCTTTCTCTCTCTCTAACCCTCTGTGTGTGATTGTGTCTCTCTCTCTAACCCTCTGTGTGTGATTGTGTCTCTCTCTCTCTTTCTTTCTCTCTCTAACCCTCTGTGTGTGATTGTGTCTCTCTTTCTCTCTCTCTCTCTCTCTAACCCTGCAATTGTATGTCTCTCTCATTAACCTTCTGTGTGTGATTGTGTCTCTCTTTCTCTCTCTCTCTCTCTCTAACCCTCTGTGTGTGATTGTGTTTCTTTCTCTCTCTCTCTCTCTCTCTCTCTCTCTAACCCTCTGTGTGTGATTGTGTGTCTCTCTCTCTCTCTCTAACCCTCTGTGTATGATTGTCTCTCTCTCTCTTTCTCTCTAACCCTCTGTGTGAGATTGTGTATCTCTCTCTTTCTCTCTCTCTCTAACCCTCTGTGTATGATTGTGTCTCTCTCTATTTTGCTCTCTAACCCTCTGTGTGTGATTGTGTCTCTCTTTCTCTCTCTCTAACCCTCTGTATGTGATTGTGTCTCTCTTTCTCTAACCCTCTGTATGTGATTGTGTCTCTCTCTCTAACCCTCTGTGTGTGATTGTGTCTCTCACTCTCTCTTTATTTCTCTCTCTCTAACCCTCTGTGTGTGATTGTCTCTCTCTCTTTCTCTCTAACCCTCTGTGTGTGATTGTGTCTCTCTCTCTCTCTCTAACCCTCTGTGTGTGATTGTGTCTCTCTCTAACCCTCTGTGTGTGATTGCGTCTCTCTCTCTTTCTCTCTAACCCTCTGTGTCTCTCTCCCCCGTCTCTCTCTCCCTTTCCCCCCGAGTGCTTTTCTGTGTTTCTGTCTACCTTTTATTTATTTAATTAATGAATTGGTAGTGCCATCTGATGGTGTGGCTTTATTTAAAGGGGTTGGGTCAAGCACCCCACCATCTTTTAATTTCACCAGCCGCCACTGGATGAAGACATTTTTATATTTACTGAATAATGAAAGAATCTATAAGCATAATCAGAGCAAGAATTGTGTTATCTGGCAAGAGTTTCTGTTACAATCCTTTTAGACTAAAATCAGATGTTTACTAAGTTGACCAGTTTTCCAAGACACCATTTAAAGGGACATGAAACCCATATGAAACTCATATGCAAATTTAAATAACTTTCCAATTTACATCTAATATCTAATTTTCTTCATTCTTTTGATATCCTTTGTTGAAAATCATATCTAAATATGCTCAGTAGCTGCTGATTGATGGCTGCACATAGATACCTCATGTGATTGGCTCACCCATGTGCATTGCTATTTCTTCAACAAAGGATATCTAAAGAATGAAGGTGTATCCTAGCCACTGCCTCACCAGCCTCTGACGTCACTGCACGTCACTGAAAGAGACAAAAAGTACACGTGGGCCATATAGATAACACTGTGTTCAGGCACAGAAAGTTATTTAAGATCTAGCACAATACAATGCTAAATGCAAGACAATAGATAATAAACAGTCACAGTCATGTGATCAGGGGGCTTGAAGAAGGTTCCTAGATCCAAGTTAATCACAGAGGTAAAAAGTATATTAATATAACTGTGTTGTTTAGGCAAAACTGGGGAATGGGTAATAAAGGGATTATCTATCTTTTAAAACAATAACAATTCTATGGTAGATTGTCCCTATAAGAAAACCATCACTTGTAAATTAAAGGAAAAGGGGACAAAATAAATAATAAAATAAATTGGAAAGTTTTTTTTCCACAACTGTCCCTTTAAGCGCCGAGAAGCTTACCAATTTACCTTATCACTGGTCAGGTCACATTGGCAAATAAACTGATTCATTGGATCAGAACTCTGGACAGCAATTTTTTATTGGTGGATGAATTTATCCACCAATCAGCAAGGACAACCCAAGTTGTTCACCAAAAATGGGCCGGCATCTAAACTTAAATGCTTGCACTTCAAATAAAGATACTAAGAGAATAAAGAACATTTGATAATAGGAGTAAATTAGAAAGTTGCTTAAAATTGCATGCTCTATCTAAATCACGAAAGAAAAAATTTGGGTTCAGTGTCCCTTTAATATACTTTTTACCTGTGATTACCTTGTATCTAGGAACCTTCTTCCAGGCCCCTGATCACATGACTGTGACTGTTTATTATCTATTGTCTTAAATTTAGCATTGTTTTGTGCTAAATCTTAAAGGGACACTGAACCCAAAAATTTTCTTTCATGATTCAGATAGAGCATGCAATTTTAAGCAATTTTCTAATTTATTCCTATTATCAATTTTTCTTCATTCTCTTGCTATCTTTATATGAAAAAGAAGGCATATAAGCTTTTTTTCTTGGTTCAGTACTCTGGACAGCAGTTTTTGCTTGGTGGATGAATTTATCCACCAATAAGCAAGGACAACCTAGGTTGTTCACCAAAAATGGTCCGGCATCTAAGCTTACATTCTTACATTTAAAAAAAAAAAATACCAAGAGAATAAAGAACATTTGATAATAGGAGTAAATTAGAAAGTTGCTTAAAATTTCATGATCTATATGAATCACAAATGAAAAAATTTGGGTTCAGTATCCCTTTAAATAACCCCCTATGCCTGAACACAGTGTTATCTATATGGCCCATGTGTACTTTGTGTCTCTTTGTGTTGAAAATAGATTTAAAAAGCCTGTGATAAGAGGCAGCCCCCAAAGGCTTAGAAATTAGCATACGAGCCTACCTATGTTTAGTTTAAACTAAGAATACCAAGAGAAAAAAAGCAAATTTGATGATAAAAGTAAATTGGAGAGTTGATTAAAATTAAAAGTCCTATCTGAATAATGAAAGTTTAATTTATACTAGACTGTCCCTATAAGGGGACATTAAACCCATACGGTGAGATTACAAGTTTTGCGGTAACAGGGGTGCGTTGCTAACGCTCCTTTTTTTCTTACCGCTCACTTAAGACAATGCTGGTTTTACAGGTTTTCTGCAAGCCGGCGTTAGCCTCAGAAAAGTGAGCGTTGAGCAAAATTTAGCTCCACATCTCACCTCAATACCAGCTTTGCTTACGGTAGCGGTAAAATGGCAAAACGTGCTCGTGCACAATTTCCCCATAGGAAACAATGGGGCTGAGCTGGCTGAAAAAAAACCTAACACCTGCAAAAAAGCAGCGTTCAGCTCCTAACACAGCCCCATTGTTTCCTATGGGAAAATTAATTTTATGTCTGCACCTAACACCCTAACATGAACCCTGAGTCTAAACACCCCTAATCTTACACTTATTAACCCCTAATCTGCTGCCCCCGCTATCGCTGACACCTACATTATATTATTAACCCCTAATCTGCCGCTCCGGATACCGCCGCCACCTACATTATACTTATGAACCCCTAATCTACTGCCCGCAACATCGCCGACACCTACATTATATTTATTAACCCCTAATCTGCCCCCCCCAATGTCGCCACAACTATATTAAATTTATTAACCCCTAAACCTAAGTCTAACCCTAACCCTAACACCCCCCCTAACTTAAATATAATTTAAATACATTTAAATAAATTTACTACAATTAACTAAATTAATCCTATTTAAAACTAAATACTTATTGATAAAATAAACCCTAAGATAGCTACAATATAACTAAAAGTTACATTGTAACTAGCTTAGGATTTATATTTACTTTACAGGCAACTTTGTATTTATTTTAACTAGGTAGAATAGTTATTAAATAGTTATTAACTATTTAATAACTATCTAGCTAAAATAAGTGCAAAAGTACCTGTAAAATAAAACCTAACCTAAGTTACGCTAACACCTAACACTACACTATAATTAAACTAATTACCTAAACTACCTACAATTAATTACAATTAAATTAAATAAACTAAATTACGAAAAAAACCCACTAAATTACAGAAAATAAAAAAAATTACAAGAATTTTAAACTAATTACACCTAATCTAATCCCCCTAATAAAATAAAAAAGTCCCCCAAAATAATAAAATCCCCTACCCTATACTAAATTACAAATAGCCCTTAAAAGGGCCTTTTGTGGGGCATTGCCCCAAAGTAATCAGCTCTTTCACCTGTAAAAAAAAATACAATACCCCCCCAACATTAAAACCCACCACCCACACACCCAACCCTACTCCAAAACCCACCCAATCCAACCTTAAAAAAACCTAACACTACCCCCTTGAAGATCACCCTACCCAGCTGGGCACAAGTGGTCCTCCAGAGGGTCCAAAGTCTTCATCCTATCCGGCCAGAAGAGGACAGCCAGACCGGCAGAAGGCTTCATCCAGGCAGCATCTTCTATCTTCATCCTTCTATCTTCATCCTTGAATTCCGAATGCTGATAGAATCCTATCAGTCAATTGGAATTAAGGTAGGAAACATCCTATTGGCTGATGCAATCAGCCAATAGGATTGAAGTTCGATCCGATTTTTCTGATCCAATCAGCCAAGAGGATTGAGCTCGCATTCTATTGGCTGTTCCAATCAGCCAATAGAATGCGAGGTCAATCCTATTGGTTGATTGCATTAGCCAATAGGATTTGTCCTACCTTAATTCCGATTGGCTGATAAGATTCTATCAGCCAATCGGAATTCAAGGGACGCCATCTTGGATGATGTCACTTAAAGGACCAGTCATTCAGTCGTCGGATGAAGAGGATGCTCCGCATCGGATGTCTTGAAGATGGACCCGCTCTGCAAGGATGAAGATAGAAGATGCCGCCTGGATGAAGCCTTCTGCCGGTCTGGATGTCCTCTTCTGGCCGGATAGGATGAAGACTTCGGACCCTCTGGAGGACCACTTGTGCCCGGCTGGGTGAAGATGGCTCAAGGTAGGGTGATCTTCAAGGGGGTAGTGTTAGGTTTTTTTAAGGGGGGATTGGGTGAGTTTTAGAGTAGGGTTGGGCGTGTGGGTGGTGGGTTTTAATGTTGGGGGGGGGTATGGTATTTTTTTTACAGGTGAAAGAGCTGATTACTTTGGGGCAATGCCCCACAAAAGGCCCTTTTAAGAGCTATTTGTAATTTAGTATAGGGTAGGGAATTTTATTATTTTGGGGGGCTTTTTTTATTTTATTAGGGGGATTAGATTAGGTGTAATTAGTTTAAAATTCTTGTAATTTTTTATTTTCTGTAATTTAGTGTTTTTTTCATAATTTAGTTTATTTGATTTAATTGTAATTAATTGTAGGTAGTTTAGGTAATTAGTTTAATTATAGTGTAGTGTCAGGTGTAATTGTAACTTAGGTTAGGGTTTATTTTACAGGTACTTTGTACTTATTTTAGCTAGGTAGTTATTAAATAGTTAATAACTATTTATTAATAACTATTCTACCTAGTTCAAATAAATACAAAGTGGCCTGTAAAATAAATATAAATCCTAAGCTAGCTACAATGTAACTATTAGTTATATTGTAGCTAGCTTAGGGTTTATTTTATCGGTAAGTATTTATTTTTAAATAGGATTAATTTATTTAATTATGGTAAATTTATTTCGTTTAATTTAAAGTAAATTAAAGTTAGGGGGTGTTAGGGTTAGGGTTAGACTTAGGTTTAGGGGTTAATAAATTTAATATAGTAGCGGCGACGTTGGGGTCGGAAAATTAGGGGTTAATAAATGTAGGTAGGTGTCGGCGATGTTAGGGACGGAAGATTAGGGGTTAATAAAATTTACCTAGTGGTTACGAGGCTGGAGTGCGGCGGTTTAGGGGTTAATACATTTATTAAAGTGGCGGCGATGTCCTGTCGGCAGATTAGGGGTTGAACATTTTATTTAAGTGTTTCTGATGTGGGGGGGGGGGGGGCTCGGTTTGGGGGTTAACAGGTAGTTTATGGGTGTTTTTGTACTTTTAGCACTTTAGTTAAAGGGACATGCCACCCACATTTTTTCTTTAATAATTTAGAAAGAGAATGCAATTTTAAACATCTTTCTAATTTACTTATATTATCTAATTTGTTTTATTCTCTTATCTAGATATGCTCACTAGCTGCTGATTGGTTGCTGCACATAGAAGCATCATGTGATTGGCTCACCATGTGCATTGCTTTTTCTTCAAATAAGGATATTTAAAAAATGAAGCAAAATAAATTATGGAAGTAAATTGTAATGTTGTTCAAATTTCTATTCTTTATCTGAATAATGAAAGAAAGATTTTGGGTTTAGTGGCCCTTTAAGAGCTTTATGTTCTGGCGTTAGCCCATAAAACTCTTAAAGGGACACTGAACCCAAATTTTTTCTTTCATGATTGAGATAGAACATGCAATTTTAAGCAACTTTCTAATTTACTCCTATTAACAATTTTTCTTCGTTTTCTTGCTATCTTTATTTGAAAAAGAAGGCATCTAAGCTTTTTTGGGGATTCAGAACTCTGGACAGCACTTTTTTATTGGTGGATGAATCAGCAAGGACAACCCAGGTTGTTCACTAAAAATGGGCCGGCATCTAAACTTAAATTCTTGCATTTAAAATAAAGATACCAAGAGAATAAAGAAAATTTGATAATACGAGTAAATTAGAAAGTTGCTTAAAATGTTATGCTCTATCTGAATCATGAAAGAAAAAATTTGGGTACAGTGTCCCTTTAACTACTGACTTTTATATGCGGTAGGAGTCTTGCCAGTAGAGGGTCTGCCGCTCACTTTTTTAGGCGATCGTAATACCGGCGTTAGGAAAATCCCATTAAAAAGATAGGATACGCAATTGACGTAAGGGGATTTGCGGTCAGCTAAAATCACGGAAAAAAAGTGAGCGGTAGACTCTTTCCTGCCTTACTCGTAATACCAGCGGGCGTTAAAAAGCAGCGTTGGGACCCCTCAATGCTGCTTTTTAAGGCTAACGCAAGACTCGTAATCTAGCCTATAATTTTTCTTTCATGATTCAGAGAGAGCTTAACAACGTTCCAATTTACTTCTCTTGTCTAATTTGTTTTGTTTCCTTGGTATCTTTTGTTGAAAAGCACAGAAAGGTAGACTCAGGAGCTAGGAGCTATCTGCTGATTGGTGGCTGTACATATATGCCTATTGTCAATGGCTTGCCAATGGGATCAGCTAGCTTCCAGTAGTGTATTGCTGCTTCTTCTTTAAAAAAAGGACAAGCGAATGAGGCAAAACTGATAATAGAAGTAAATTGGAAAGTTATTTAAAAATATATGTTCTATATAAATCATACTTTTGGGATGTTTTGTGTCCCTTTAAAGGGACAGTAAAGTCAAATTAAACTTTTATGATTCAGATACAACATGCAATTTTAAACAACTTTCCAATTTACTTAATTATTTTAATAATTAATTTAATTTAATTAATTTAATTTAATTTTACTTAATTCATTTAATTTAATTACTAAATTTACTTTGTTCTCTTGGTATCCTTGGTTAAATAATAGGCTCAGGAGCAGCAATGCACTACTGGGAACTAGCTGACAATTGGTGATTACATGCTTTTTTTACATGCTTTTTGTCATAGTCTCACCTGATGTGTTAGCTAGCTCCCAGTAGTGCATTGCCGCTCCTGAGCCTACACAAGAGGAGAAAGAGAGTATTGGCTTGAGATAGAAGGAATACCATAATGAGGCATTGTCTCCAGAAAATACAACTGGCTATATTTAAAACTAAATAAAGGGACATAAAACACTTTTTCTTTCTTGATTCAGATAGATCATATAATTTTAAACAACTTTATAATTTACTTCCTTTATCTAATTTGCTTCATTATTTTATTATTATTATTATTCTTTATTTATAAAGCGCTAACAGATTCCGCAGCACTGTCCATAGGTAACAAAGATAAAAAGGACAGTACAATATGAGACACCAGACAAAATTTAACAAACAAATACAGGAGGAATTGGGAGCCCTGTTTCCGTGGGAACTTACAATCTAAATGGGTAGACGAGTGAGAAACAGGAGGTGGGACTGCAAAGGTGGGAATGATGTTAGTGTGGAGTTAGATGAGGGCAACTATTAGGCAAGTGGAATTAATTAGTTACTGATTTGGTGATAGGCTTCCCTGAACAAGAAGGTCTTTAGGGAGCGTTTAAAGGAGGAGAGGTTGGGGGAAAGCCTGACAGCTCGAGGAAGTGCGTTCCAGAGGGTTGGTGCCGCACGAGAGAAGTCCTGTAGTCTAGCATGAAAGGAGGTGATGGTAGAAGAGGCAAGGAGTAGATCGTTGTTGGATCTTAGGGGACGGGCTGGAGTATATTTGTTGATGAGTGAGGACAGATATGGGGGGGCTGCATTGGTAAGGGCTTTGTAGGTCAGAGTGAGAATTTTTAATTTAATTCTGCTGTGAATGGGGAGCCAGTGACGGGACTCACAGAGGGGTGTAGCGGATGCAGAGGGTCGGGAGAGGTGGATTAGCCTAGAAGAGGCATTTAGGATGGATTGAAGGGGGGAGAGGCGGGAGAGAGGAAGGCCAGTTAGTAGGTTGTTACAGTGGTCAAGCCGGGAAATTACTAGGGAATGGATTAGCTGTTTATTAGTTTCAGCACTCAGAAAAGGATGAATTTTGGAGATATTGCGTAGGTGGTTGCAACAGGATGTAGAGAGCGATTGGATGTGGGGTATGAAGGACAAATTGGAGTCAAGTGTAATGCCTAGGCAGCGGATTTGGGGTGATGGGGAGATAGTGGTGTCACCAACAGTGATAGTTAAGCTAGAAACTTGAGTAGAATTAGATGGAGTGATTAGAAGAAGCTCAGTCTTGGACATGTTGATTTTTAGGTGGTGAGAGGCCATCCAGGCAGAAAGTACTCCAACAGACAGAGGCAATGGAGAGGAGGAGTCACCAGCAAATGAGACAGAAAAGGACCTATTAGAGAAATAAGAGTGGATCCAGGAGAGGGCAATGTCACAGAGCCCAAGGGAGTTGAGAGTCTGTAGGAGGAGGGGATGGTCAACAGTGTCAAAGGCAGCAGACAAGTCAAGTAAGATAAGTATAGAATAGTGGACATTGTTTTTAGCAGAACGAAGATCGTTAGTAACCTTGGTGAGGGCAGTCTCAGTTGAGTGTTGGGGACGGAAGCCAGATTGCAGGGGGTCAAGCAATGAGTTTAAGGATAGGAAGTGTGTTAGGCGATCGAAAACTAGTAATTCCAGGACTTTAGAATCTAGCGGAAGTAGTGATATGGGGCGGTAGTTTGCAGGAGAATTGGGGTCGAGGGAAGGTTTTTTGAGAATGGGGTGACCTTTGCATGTTTGAAGGATGATGGAAATGAACCAGTAGTAAGGGATCAGTTGAATATGTGAGTAAGAGCTGGGGTGAGGGTAGAGGACAGAGAAGGTATTAGATGTGAGGGGATAGGGTCAAGTGGGCAGGTAGTGAGGTGTGAGGAAGATATTGGGGAAGTCACTTTGTTCTCAGTGGTTGGGGGGAAGGTACTGAGAGTGTTGGAGGGGGTGACCGGGGGCGGAGATGGAAGGTTTCAGTCTTGTGGTGGAATGTTACTTCGGATGGTAAGTGTTTTGTTGAAAAAGTAGTCTGCCAAGTCTTGAGCACTAAAGTCAAATGAAGGGGGTGGTGCAGGTGGATAGAGGAGAGTGTTGAAAGTAGAGAAGAGACGTTTAGGGTTTGAGGAGTGAAAAGATATGAGAGAGGAGAAGTAGTTTTGCTTGGCTAAGTGAAGGGCAGAGGAGTAAGAATAAAGAATGAAACTTATAATGTAGGAAATTGGGTTCAGAGCGGGATTTCCTCCAGGCACGTTCAGCAGCACAGGAGCATTTTTGTAGATAGCGTGTTTGCTGAGAGTGCCAGGGCTGGAGCTGACGACGGGGAGTTTTGCGTATTTGTGGAGGAGCAAGGGTGTCGAGTGCAGAGGAGAAAGTATTGTTATAGTGGCTTGTAGCAAGGTCAGGGGAGGATAACGTGGAAGTGTGGGGAAGGCGTTTTAGAATAAGGTTAGAAAGTTGGAGAGGATCCACAGTGTGCAGATTTCTACAGGTACGGAGGCAGGGGGTAGAAATAGGTTTAGGATGTACATTGAGATTATAGGTGAGCAGATGGTGGTCTGAGATGGGAAATGGGCGACAGGTGACATCAGAAGGGGAGCAGAGGTAGGAGAATACCAGATCAAGAGAGTGTCCGTCACGGTGAGTAGGGAATAGGGTGGATTGGGGGAGACTAAAGGAGTTTGTGAGTGAGAGAAGTTTAAAGGCAGCAGGGGCAGATGGGTTATCAATGGGGATGTTGAAGTCCCCTAGTATTAGAGCAGGTGTATTTGTAGAGAGAAAGTGAGAAAGCCAGGCAGCAAAGTTGTCGAGGAATTGTGAGGTTGGTCCAGGCGGGTGATAGATAACTGCCACCTTGAGGGAGAGGGGGAGAATATGCGGATGCATTGCACTTCAAAGTAGGAGAAGGATGAGGATGGGGGTGCTGATAGGAGCAGGAGGGGGATAGTAAGATTCCAACACCGCTACCATGTCTCTCACCTGGCATAGGTGTGTGGCTAAAGTGGAGACCGCCGTGCGTTAGAGCAGCAATGGAAGCAGTGTCAGAGGAAGATAGCCAGGTTTCAGTAATTGCTAGAAGATTGAAAGCATTAGAAACAAACAGGTTGTGAACAGTTGTAAGTTTGTTACAGACAGAGCATGCATTCCAGAGGGCACAAGAAAAGAGAGGGGATAAGCACTGTGGGTTAATGTAGATGAGATTGTTGGGATCGCGTGACCTTGAGTTTGTATTGTGGGAGACTGAGCTAGAGTGTAAAAGTGTGGTGATTGCTGCAGGGCCAGGGTTAGGAGAGATGTCACCAGCAGCAAGCAGTAGTAGCAGTGAGAGTAAAAGAAGGTGAGAGTGAGACTTGTAGGAGAGCATATGACTAGACACAGGAGAGTTAGATAGGTAAGTATTGCTAAGGAAACAGAGTAGTTCATGAGAGGATAGCATAGGGGATGAGAGAAGGGAGGGAGAGATAAGGATAGTGTGGGGATTATTGATGTTATAAGGGCATGCAGTGAGTTTTAGGAAGATGGCAGACAGAAAGAGCAGAAAGGACATAGAGAACATTGTGCAGGTGTATAGCTAGTAAGGATTACCTGTTAGTGGGGTCTGCAGTTTCCCCTCCAGTTTCTTAACTCGGCCACTTATAATCCAGAGCCACTTTGAATCTCAGAGCCAAGGCTTCACAGAGCCAGGTCTCAGCTGTATATAGTAGTGAAATTAGAGTTGGAATGATTTGATTCAAAGCAGCTGTGTTACAAGTAGACTAGTTAGGTAGACTGGAGTTACACACTTGTAAATTAGATGGGGGGGTAGGTGGTGAGCAAATGGCTGGGGGGGGGGTGCAATAACAGTTACAACTGACAGCACAGCAGCTTATTGATAACAGTGTATAAAGGGATATAACAGCTACTACTAACAGTACAGCAGCTTGTTGATAACAGCATATACAGGGATATAACAGTTAGTGCTGACAGTACAGCAGCTTATTAATAACAGCATATAAAGGGATATAACAGTTACTACTAACAGTACAGCAGCTTGTTGATAACAGCATATACAGGGATATAACAGTTAGTGCTGAAAGTACAGCAGCTTGTTGATAGCAGCATATATAGGGATATAAAAGTTACTACTGACAGTACAGCAGGTGGTTGATAGCAGCATATATAGGGATATAAATACCTGATGATAATAATAATATAACAGTTCGTACTGACAGTACAGCAGCTTGTTAATAACAGGGTATATAGGGATATAACAGTTACTACTAACAGTACAACAGCTTCTTAATAACAGCGTATAAAGGGATATAACAGTTAGTGCTGACCGTACAGCAGCTTATTGATAGCAGCATATACAGGAAAATAACAGTTACTACTAACAGTACAGAAGCTTGTTAATAACAGCATATAAAGGGATATAACAATTACTACTGACAGTGCAGCAGCTTGTTAATAACAGCATATAAAGGGATATAACAGTTAGTACTGACAGTACAGCAGATTATTGATAACAGCGTATAAAAGGATATAACAGTTACTACTAACAGTACAGCAGCTTGTTGATTACAGCGTGTAAAGAGATATAACAGTTTGTACTGACAGTACAGCAGCTTGTTGATAAGAGTGTATAAAGGGATATAACAGTTAGTGCTGACAGTACATCAGCTTGTTAATAACAGCGTACAAAGGGATATAACAGTAACTACTGACAGTACAGCAGCTTGTTAATAGCAGGCAGCATATAAAGGGAAATAACAGTTAGTACTGACAGTACAGCAGCTTGTTAATAACAGCGTATAAAGGGATATAACAGTTAGTGCTGACAGTACAGCAGCTTGTTTATAGCAGCATATATAGGGATATAACATTTACTACTAACAGTACAGCAGCTTGTTAATAACAGTGTTTATAGAGATAACAGAATATATGCTTACCTGATAAATTACTTTCTCCAACGGTGTGTCCGGTCCACGGCGTCATCCATAACTTGTGGGAATATTCTCTTCCCCAACAGGAAATGGCAAAGAGCACAGCAAAAGCTGTCCATATAGTCCCTCCTAGGTTCCGCCCACCCCAGTCATTAGACCGACGGACAGGAGAAAAAAACAGGAGAAACCATAAGGTGCCGTGGTGACTGTAGTTAAAGAAAGAAATTCATCAAACCTGATTAAAAAACCAGGGCGGGCCGTGGACCGGACACACCGTTGGAGAAAGTAATTTATCAGGTAAGCATAAATTCTGTTTTCTCCAACATTGGTGTGTCCGGTCCACGGCGTCATCCATAACTTGTGGGAACCAATACCAAAGCTTTAGGACATGGATGAAGGGAGGGAGCCAATCAGGTTACCTAAACAGAAGGCACCACGGCTTGCAAAACCTTTCTCCCAAAAATAGCCTCCGAAGAAGCAAAAGTATCAAATTTGTAGAATTTGGCAAAAGTGTGCAGGGAAGACCAAGTCGCTGCCTTACATATCTGATCAACAGAATCCTCGTTCTTGAAGGCCCATGTGGAAGCCACAGCCCTAGTAGAGTGAGCTGTGATGCGTTCAGGAGGCTGCCGTCCGGCAGTCTCGTAAGCCAATCGGATGATGCTTTTCAGCCAAAAGGAAAGAGAGGTAGCAGTAGCCTTTTGACCTCTCCTCTTGCCAGAATAAACGACAAACAGAGAAGACGTTTGTCTGAAATCCTTTGTTGCTTCTAAATAGAACTTTAAAGCACGAACTACATCTAAATTGTGTAACAAACGTTCCTTCTTTGAAACTGGATTCGGACACAAAGAAGGCACAACTATTTCCTGGTTAATATTCTTGTTGGAAACAACCTTTGGAAGGAAACCAGGTTTAGTACGCAAAACAACCTTATCTGAATGGAACACCAGATAGGGCGGATTACACTGCAAAGCAGATAACTCAGAAACTCTTCTAGCAGAAGAAATAGCAACCAAAAACAGAACTTTCCAAGATAACATCTTGATATCTATGGAATGTAGAGGTTCAAACGGAACCCCTTGAAGAACTGAAAGAACTAAATTCAGACTCCAGGGAGGAGTCAAAGGTCTGTAAACAGGCTTGATCCTGACCAAAGCCTGAGCAAAAGCTTGAACATCAGGCACAGCTGCCAGTCGTTTGTGTAACAAGACAGATAAAGCAGAAATCTGTCCCTTTAGAGAACTCGCTGATAATCCCTTATCCAAACCTTCTTTGAGAAAGGAAAGGATCCTAGGAATTTTGATCTTACTCTATGAGAATCCCTTGGATTCACACCAACCGATATATCTTTTCCATATTTTATGGTAAATTTTTCTAGTTACAGGTTTTCTGGCTTGTACCAGAGTATCTATTACAGAATCTGAAAACCCATGCTTAGATAAAATCAAGCGTTCAATTTCCAAGCCGTCAGCTGGAGGGAAACTAGATTTGGATGTTCGAATGGACCTTGTACTAGAAGATCCTGTCTCAAAGGTAGCTTCCATGGTGGAGCCGATGACATATTCACCAGGTCTGCATACCAAGTCCTGCGTGGCCACGCAGGAGCTATCAAGATCACCGAGGCCCTCTCCTGCTTGATCCTGGCTACCAGCCTGGGAATGAGAGGAAATGGTGGAAACACATAAGCTAGGTTGAAGGTCCAAGGCGCTACTAATGCATCCACTAGAGTCGCCTTGGGATCCCTGGATCTGGACCCGTAGCAAGGAACCTTGAAGTTCTGACGAGACGCCATCAGATCCATGACTGGAATGCCCCATAATTGAGTCAACTGGGCAAATATCTCCGGGTGGAGTTCCCACTCCCCCGGATGGAATGTCTAATGACTCAGATAATCCGCCTCCCAGTTTTCCACTCCTGGGATGTGGATCGCAGATAGGTGACAGGAGTGATCCTCCGCCCATTTTATGATTTTGGTCACTTCTCTCATCGCCAGGGAACTCCTTGTTCCCCCCTGATGGTTGATGTAAGCAACAGTCGTCATGTTGTCTGATTGGAATCTTATGAATCTGGCCTTTGCTAGTTGAGGCCAAGCCCTGAGAGTATTGAATATCGCTCTCAGTTCCAGAATGTTTATCGGGAGAATAGACTCTTCCCGAGACCATAGCCCCTGAGCTTTCAGGGAGTCCCAGACCGCGCCAGAGCCCACTAGACTGGTGTCGGTCGTGACGATGACCCACTCTGGTCTGCAGAAGCTCATTCCCTGGGACAGGTGATCCTGGGTTAGCCACCAACGGAGTGAGTCTCTGGTCTTCTGATCTACTTGAATCACTGGAGACAAGTCTGTATAGTCCCCATTCCACTGTTTCAGCATGCACAGTTGTAATGGTCTTAGATGAATTTGCGCAAAAGGAACTATGTCCATTGCAAAACAGAATGAGAAGCAGTCTGCCAGGAACGAACAGCAGCATCAATAGCTTGTTCTATGGCCCGGTTGCCACCTGGTAGTAGCTTCTTTCTGCCCAATTAGAGGAATGTGGCTGCACCTCACTGACGAGGCCCATAGGAGGCCGAAACGATCGTCTGGGGTTGTCATGTTCCTTGTTCAGAGGAGAATTGCCTGGTATTTCTGGGCTGGACTGACCTTACTTGGCAGGATCAGACTGATATACTTCAGGAAAGTTTTCTTCTGTGAAAAGCACACTGGTCTAAAAGAGGCTGCTTCCGGGTGGTAAATCGCCATAGAACAAGCCACTGAGCTGTTGTTCGTTCCTGGTAGAGCGCTTCTCTCTTTGTATGCAAATGATTATGACCCTGGGGAAGTCTCCCTATGGGTGATGGGGGAAACCAGACGTGGACTCCTTGCCCAGTGTGCTTAGAGGAATGTGGCTGCACCTCACTGACGAGGCCCATAGGAGGCCGAAACGATCGTCTGGGGTTGTCATGTTCCTTGTTCAGAGGAGAATTGCCTGGTATTTCTGGACTGGACTGACCTTACTTGGCAGGATCAGACTGATATACTTCAGGAAAGTTTTCTTCTGTGAAAAGCACACTGGTCTAAAAGAGGCTGCTTCCGGGTGGTAAATCGCCATAGAACAAGCCACTGAGCTGTTGTTCGTTCCTGGTAGAGCGCTTCTCTCTTTGTATGCAAATGATTATGACCCTGGGGAAGTCTCCCTATGGGTGATGGGGGAAACCAGACGTGGACTCCTTGCCCAGTGTGCTTAGAGGAATGTGGCTGCACCTCACTGACGAGGCCCATAGGAGGCCGAAACGATCATCTGGGGTTGTCATGTTCCTTGTTCAGAGGAGAATTGCCTGGTATTTCTGGGCTGGACTGACCTTACTTGGCAGGATCAGACTGATATACTTCAGGAAAGTTTTCTTCTGTGAAAAGCACACTGGTCTAAAAGAGGCTGCTTCCGGGTGGTAAATCGCCATAGAACAAGCCACTGAGCTGTTGTTCGTTCCTGGTAGAGCGCTTCTCTCTTTGTATGCAAATGATTATGACCCTGGGGAAGTCTCCCTATGGGTGATAGGGGAAACCAGACGTGGACCCCTTGCCCAGTGTGCTTAGAGGAATGTGGCTGCACCTCACTGACGAGGCCCATAGGAGGCCGAAACGATCGTCTGGGGTTGTCATGTTCCTTGTTCAGAGGAGAATTGCCTGGTATTTCTGGGCTGGACTGACCTTACTTGGCAGGATCAGACTGATATACTTCAGGAAAGTTTTCTTCTGTGAAAAGCACACTGATCTAAAAGAGGCTGCTTCCGGGTGGTAAATCGCCATAGAACAAGCCACTGAGCTGTTGTTCGTTCCTGGTAGAGCGCTTCTCTCTTTGTATGCAAAAGAACTATGTCCATTGCTGCAACCATCAACCCTACTACTTCCATGCACTGAGCTATGGAAGGTCGTGGAACAGAGTGAAGAACTTGACAAGCGTTTAGAAGCTTCGACTTTCTGACATCTGTCAGGAAAATCTTCATTTCTAAAGAATCTATTATTGTCCCCAAGAAAGGAACTCTTGTCGACGGAGACAGGGAACTTTTTTCTATGTTCACTTTCCATCCGTGAGATCTGAGAAAGGCCAGAACGATGTCTGTGTGAGCCTTTGCCTTTGAAAGAGACGACGCTTGTATCAGAATGTCGTCCAAGTAAGGTGCCACTGCAATGCCCCTTGGTCTTAGAACCGCTAGAAGGGACCCGAGTACCTTTGTGAAAATCCTTGGAGCAGTGGCTAGCCCGAATGGGAGAGCCACAAACTGGTAATGTTTGTCCAGAAAGGCGAACCTTAGGAACTGATGATGATCTTTGTGGATAGGAATATGTAGATATGCATTCTTTAGATCCACGGTAGTCATAAATTGACCCTTATGGATTGTAGGTAAAATCGTTCGAATAGTTTCCATTTTGAACGATGGCACTCTGAGAAATTTGTTTAGGATCTTTAAATCCAGAATTGGTCTGAAAGTTCCCTCTTTTTTGGGAACTACAAACAGATTTGAGTAAAACCTCATTCCTTGTTCCACGGTTGGAACTGGGTGTATCACTCCCATTTTTAACAGGTCTTCTACACAATGTAAGAATGCCTGTCTCTTTATTTGGTTTGAAGATAAGTGAGACATGTGGAACCTTCCCCTTGGGGGTAGTTCCTTGAATTCCAGAAGATAACCCTGAGAAACTATTTCTAGTGCCCAGGGATCCTGAACATCTCTTGCCCAAGCCTGAGCGAAGAGAGAGAGTCTGCCCCCTACTAGATCCGGTCCCGGATCGGGGCTACTCCTTCATGCTGTTTTGGTAGCAGCAGCAGGCTTCTTGGCCTGCTTACCCTTGTTCCAGCCTTGCATCGGTTTCCAAGCTGGTTTGGTTTGTGAAGCATTACCCTCTTGTCTAGAGGCTGCAGAGTTGGAGGCCGGTCCGTTCCTGAAATTGTGAAAGGAACGAAAATTAGACTTATTCTTGGCCTTGAAAGGCCAATCTTGTGGGAGGGCGTGGCCCTTACCCCCAGTGATGTCTGAGATAATCTCTTTCAATTCTGGCCCAAAAAGGGTTTTACCCTTGAAAGGGATATTAAGCAATTTTGTCTTGGAAGATACATCCGCTGACCAAGACTTTAGCCAGAGCGCTCTGCGCGCCACAATTGCAAACCCTGAATTTTTCGCCGCTAATCTAGCTAACTGCAAAGCGGCATCTAAAATAAAGGAATTAGCTAACTTAAGTGCGTGAATTCTGTCCATAACCTCCTCATACGGAGTCTCTCTACTAAGCGACTTTTCTAGTTCCTCGAACCAGAACCACGCTGCTGTAGTGACAGGAATAATGCACGAAATAGGTTGCAGGAGGTAACCTTGCTGTGCAAAAATCTTTTTAAGCAAACCCTCCAATTTTTTATCCATAGGATCTTTGAAAGCACAATTATCCTCAATAGGAATAGTAGTGCGCTTGGCTAGTGTAGAAACTGCCCCCTCGACCTTAGGGACTGTCTGCCATAAGTCCTTTCTGGGGTCGACCATAGGAAATAATTTCTTAAATATAGGAGGGGGGACAAAAGGTATGCCGGGCTTCTCCCACTCCTTATTCACTATGTCCGCCACCCGCTTGGGTATAGGAAAAGCGTCGGGGTGCACCGGAACCTCTAGGAACTTGTCCATCTTGCACAATTTTTCTGGAATGACCAGGTTGTCACAATCATCCAGAGTAGATAGCACCTCCTTAAGCAATGCGCGGAGATG
This sequence comes from Bombina bombina, assembly GCF_027579735.1. NCBI lineage: Eukaryota > Metazoa > Chordata > Amphibia > Anura > Bombinatoridae > Bombina > Bombina bombina. The sequence goes on along the minus strand of NC_069499.1, from coordinate 1,428,533,165 downwards.
CTCTAATTTAAATTTAAATGTCACAACATCAGGTTCTGCCTGTTGAGAAATTCTACCTGAATCAGAAATTTCCCCATCTGACAAAACCTCCCTCATGGCCACTTCAGATTGGTGTGAGGGTATGACAGAACAATTATCATCAGCGCCCTCCTGCTCTACAGTGTTTAAAACAGAGCAATCGCGCTTTTTCTGAAATGCAGGCATTTTGGATAAAATATTTGCTATGGAGTTATCCATTACTGCTGTCAATTGTTGCATAGTAACAAGCATTGGCGCGCTAGAAGTACTAGGGGTCTCCTGCGTGGGCAAAACTGGTGTAGACACAGAAGGAGATGATGTAGAACTATGTCTACTCCCTTCATCTGATGAATCATCTTGGGCAACTTTACTATCTGTGGCAGTACTGTCCTTACTTTGTTTGGACGCTATGACACAATTATCACACAATTTTGAAGGGGGAGACACATTGGCTTCCATACATACAGAACATAGTTTATCTGAAGGCACAGACATGTTAAACAGGCTTAAACTTGTCAATAAAGTACAGAAACCGTTTTAAAACAAAACCGTTACTGTCTCTTTAAATTTTAAACAGGGCACACTTTATTACTGAATATGTTAAAAACTATGAAGGAATTGTTCAAATTTAACCACATTTTCACCACAGTGTCTTAAAGCATTCAAAGCATTGCACCCCAAATTTCAGACCTTTAACCCTTAAAATGACGAAACCGGAGCCGTTTACAGTTTTAACCCCTCTACAGTCCTAGCTACAGCCTTTGCTGCGACTTTACCAAACCCAGGGGGTATACGATACCAAATGAAGCCTTCTAGGAACCTTTTCAACTACTTTCAGACCCACACACATGCAGCTGCATGTCCTGCTCTCAAAAGTAACTGTGCAGTAATGGCGCAAAAATGAGGCTCTGCCTACTACAGAGAAGGCCCTTCCTGACTGGGAAGGTGTCTAATGGTGTGTTGGGTTAATAAACTATGCGCTGTGGGGGTAAAAGCTAGGGATTCTCGAAGAAGTAATCTCACAAACTTCAAAGTGGGGGTAAAATCTGGATTGGATGAGACTCTTAAGCGCTTGTGCTTAATTACCCAATAAGGAAAGATAGTCTTACTATGTAGTTGGATTCAATGAGATCTATTTATTTTTAGAATTATAAATACATACAATAAAATTTAAAACAATAGAAATTGATTCTTAAAACAAATCTAACTGGTTGGCCAACCATACAGTGTGAATAAAATGATATAATATGTTTTCCAATCCCTGTTACTTAGTGTATTATACAAACATATCTGTATATTTGAATTTTTGAATTTTGGTTTAATTGCAGATATTTTTTATGGATTTGATATAGTGGACTTGTGAAGAAGTATGGTATCCACAAAGAATATTTGCAATATTAATTCTTAATTACCATATTTACCATATTTGTTTGTTTAAAGCTGAACATACATAATTAAAATAGCGTCAATGGTATCAACAATATAATTAAAATAGCGTCAATGGTATCAACATTAGTAACAAATAATAAAAGTGAAACAAAAATAAAGTGATACAGTAAAAATCGTATAAGTTATGAAAGATAAAGTCTTTCTGCCGTGATTGTTAGAGTAATTGTTAAATGCTTTTTGTTAAAAGCGCTGTTGTTAAGTCCTCCGTGGGGATAGTATGTGCGGGCGTGCTGCAACACATTTTTGTCTGATTGCTATATATATTGCGATTATAAGTCACTGTTAAGTAGTTTTGGTTATCTGTCCTTCACATTAACTTCCTTAGTTGGTGTAGGTATAATAAATCTTACCCGCAAAATTGAAATTTCCCACTCCACTGTTATATTAAATTGCATCATCAAAACAAATGACTAAACCTCTAATTTACCAACCCTAGAATTGAACCAACAATAAAATATGAATTCTTGCACTAAAGGACTAAAAAGAACTTAATAAATATTCAAATTGGCATATACCAAAAACCTTATACTGACTCACAAACCCTGTAAGGACAGATTCTCTGATGTACAAAAAGTTATTTATGTTTTTATTATAACAATACATTCGTATTTGTGTTTACTACTGGAACAAGTTTTCATAACGTTTTATGCATTTACTTGGTCATCTGATACAAATAAGTGAAAATTCCCCCATCACAGTGATAAACTGAACCATTAATAGGTCACATGCTAAGGAATGACCAATCAAAAGCACCGACACAACAACCAATAGGATCACCAGATTGTAAAGATACAACTACCTAGGGGATCCAATAGAATCAAATCACAGAATACAAAAACCCACTGTTTACAACTGCAAGGATATGCTTGATAAAGGCTGTATTAATCAGCTGAAATGCGTTGCCTACTCCTTGCTACACTAAACATTTTCATAGTCCACTTTCGAAGTGGACCGCCAAGACTACATCAAACCACGGACCAACAAATACGCTTGAAAGATATTCTGAAGCGTTCAAGAACAACCTTCAAAGCACCAAGTCCTCCTTTCAAAGGACCGCCAAGAACAACTGAAATACCTTACCTAATAATTGGGCCTAAAGAAACCTGTGGACACCTGCAGATCGGATACTCTGAAACAAATAGAGTACGGATCTAAACAGAACACATTCGCAACAATTCAAGAGGTTTTGAAAACCTGAACCGGGCAAAAAGCCCAGCCATCTGACAAAAGGATTAACGGTTAAAGCAGACTACCACAATACCCCAGCATCTACTCCTTCAAGTGTGTGTAATCGCAGAGACAAACCAACTCGACATACTGAAACCACTACAACACCGGCAGCGGCTATCCCGGCTTCCGATCCACATTCATCACAGTAAAGATTGAATTGGGTACAAAAAGAAACTAGACCAGAAACAAAGTATCCCAAAAGAAACAACGGGTAAGATTTATTATACCTACACCAACTAAGGAAGTTAATATGAAGGACAGATAACCAAAACTACTTAACAGTGACTTATAATCGCAATATATATAGCAATCAGACAAAAACGTGTTGCAGCACGCCCGCACATACTATCCCCACGGAGGACTTAACAACAGCGCTTTTAACAAAAAGCATTTAACAATTACTCTAACGATCACGGCAGAAAGACTTTATCTTTCATAACTTATACGATTTTTACTGTATCACTTTATTTTTGTTTCACTTTTATTATTTGTTACTAATGTTGATACCATTGACGCTATTTTAATTATATTGTTGATACCATTGACGCTATTTTAATTATGTATGTTCAGCTTTAAACAAACGAATATGGTAAATATGGTAATTAAGAATTAATATTGCAAATATTCTTTGTGGATACCATACTTCTTCACAAGTCCACTATATCAAATCCATAAAAAATATCTGCAATTAAACCAAAATTCAAAAATTCAAATATACAGATATGTTTGTATAATACACTAAGTAACAGGGATTGGAAAACATATTATATCATTTTATTCACACTGTATGGTTGGCCAACCAGTTAGATTTGTTTTAAGAATCAATTTCTATTGTTTTAAATTTTATTGTATGTATTTATAATTCTAAAAATAAATAGATCTCATTGAATCCAACTACATAGTAAGACTATCTTTCCTTATTGGGTAATTAAGCACAAGCGCTTAAGAGTCTCATCCAATCCAGATTTTACCCCCACTGGGAAGGTGTCTAAACCAGTGCCTGACGTAAAAAAACGTTCCCCAAAGTTTATAAAGTGTGAATTTCAACATCAAGCTGTATAAAATGCCCAAATAAAGCAATCGATCTAGCCCATAAAAGTGTCTACCAGTTTTATAGCCCATATTAAGCCCTTTATTCTGTTTGAGACTAAGAAAATGGCTTACCGGTCCCCATGAGGGGAAATGACAGCCTTCCAACATTACACAGTCTTGTTAGAAATATGGCTAGTCATACCTTAAGCAGAAAAGTCTGCCAACTGTTTCCCCCAACTGAAGTTATCTCATCTCAACAGTCCTATGTGGAAACAGCAAACAATTTTAGTTACTGCTGCTAAAATCATACTCCTCTCACAAACAGAACTCTTCATCTTTTTCTGTTTCACAGTAAAAAGTACATACCAGCACTATTTTAAAATAACAAACTCTTGATAGTAGAATAAAAAACTACAACTAAACACCACATACTCTTCACCATCTCCGTGGAGATGCTGCTTGTTCAGCGGCAAAGAGAATGACTGGGGTGGGCGGAGCCTAGGAGGGACTATATGGACAGCTTTTGCTGTGCTCTTTGCCATTTCCTGTTGGGGAAGAGAATATTCCCACAAGTTATGGATGACGCCGTGGACCGGACACACCAATGTTGGAGAAATAACAGTTAGTGCTGACGCTACAGCAGCTTGTTCATAAGAGCGTATAAAGGGATATAATAGTTAGTGCTGACAGTACAGCAGTTTGTTGATAACAGCGTATATAGGGGTATAACAGTTTGTACTGACAGTACAGCAGCTTGTTAATAACAGCGTACAAAGGGAAATAACAGTTAGTGCTGACAGTACAGCAGCTTGTTAACAATAGCATATATAGGGATATAACAGTTCGTACTGACAGTACAGCAGCTTGTTGATAACAGCGTATAAAGGGATATAGCAGTTAGTGCTGACAGTACAGCAGCATGTTAATAACAGCATATAAAGGGATATAACAGTTCGTACTGACAGTACATCAGATTATTGATAGCAGCGTATAAAGGGTTATAACAGTTACTACTAACAGTACAGCAGCTTGTTGATAACAGCGTACAAAGGGAAATAACAGTTAGTGCTGACAGTACAGCAGCTTGTTAATAACAGCGTATAAAGGGATATAACAGTTAATACTGACAGTACAGCAGCTTGTTAATAACAGCGTATAAAGGGATATAACAGTTACTACTGACAGTACAGCAGCTTGTTGATAACATTGTATAAAGGGATATAACAGTTACTACTGACAGTACAGCAGCTTGTTAATAACAGCGTATTAAGGGAAATAACAGTTTGTACTGACAGTACAGCAGCTTGTTGATAACAGCATATAAAGGTATATAACAGTTAGTGCTGACAGTACAGTAGCTTGTTAATAACAACATATATAGGGATATAACAGTTACTACTGACAGTACAGCAGCTTGTTAATAATAACAGTGTATTAAGGGATATAACAGTTACTACTAACAGACTCAGTACAGCAGCTTGTTAAAGGGACAGTACACTGTAAAATTGTTTTTCCATTAATGTATTTTAAATGACTTGTTATACCAACTGCAGAGTATAAAATATTTGAGAAATTCCATTATCATGCTTATTTGTGTATATGAAATAGCTGATTTTGTGCTTTGAAACCACTTAAAGGTGATATCAGATCTCATTATGTTCTAAGTTTGTGCAAACAGACTTGCTTCCTTATCTTTTATTTGGCTGGAACACCAAAGCTCAATACATAGAGAGAACAATGGAAAATTATAATTTTATTACTTAACTATCCTGCATCCCACTGAGAGTGTAATCTCTTCTGCTGGCTGTGTATACTTAGGCTATTGAATAGCCTATACTCCAGTATTAATTTGTTCAGTATAGGTGGCGTTACCACAGGCTAAATCAGCTATTTCAAATGCTGAAATAGGAGTAAAGGAGGTACTTGTAACCAATTTAATACACTCTAGCAGGTTAAAAGGATCATTGGGAATAATTTAAAGGGGATAATTTTTTTGGGTGAACTGTCCCTTTAATAACAGGGTATATAGGGATATAACAGTTACTACTGACATGACAGTACAGCAGCTTGTTGATAACATTGTATAAAGTGATATAACAGTTACTACTGACAGTACAGCACCTTGTTAATAACAGGGTATAAAGGGTTATAACAGTTACTACTGACAGTACAGCAGGTTGTTAATAACAGCATATAAAACACCCTTACAACCAACATTCAGTTGGATACTTTTTTGGGACATAAAAAATGCAAAAAGAAAATGCTCTAATGTATAAGGGCATTTTATTTTCACACTGCTGTTTGCCTATAACTATGAGTTTAACCACAGGAATGGGGTTAAATACATAGTAGCTCCAGAGTATCAATGTATAACAGGATCCTGGATAATCTGGTGAGATATTGACAAGAGACATATATGCATAGCCAAAAGTCACCAGCTATCTCCCTATTAGTGCATCACTGCTCCTGAGCCTATGTAGGTATGATTTTGAACAAAGAATACCAAGAGACAAAGTCAATTTGACAATATAAAAAATAAACCTAAAGGAGCAATTTCTCATGCATTTTATACCCTAAAGCTAATATAGCAAGTCACTGGAAGCACATTAAAAGGAAACTAATTTCACAGTACACTGTCTCATTCTTGTAATGAAAAAACACTAATCGGCGGGTTATATTTAATCAATGCAATATGTACTATTTATCATTTTAAAAGTATTTTAACGTTTTTTTTTTTTTACGTCATTTTTACAGTGTCCATTACTTCCTTTCAGAGCCCCACAAGAGGACTGGGGTCCCTACAGGAAGGCAATATAACATTTTTTTTTCTTTGAAGTGTTGCAAGCTGCAATCATATTATTTCCTGTGTTCCATAGAGGAATTTTGCTGCAACAAACATGTGACAATGGAACCTAAGTTCTGAAATTTCTTGCTTAACTAGCTGTAGGCAGTAGGTTACATACTGGGAATTTCTAAGTGCTCATTTAGCAAGACAACAAGTAAGTTGTTTGCTGTTTCTAAAACAATCTTTTTCTTTTACTTTGATTTAACATATTTTTTTTCTACTAAAGAAATATAACCTCACAAACCCAGAAAGCTATCTTAATCAGTGTCCCTAAGCTTGCTATAAATGATGGTAACATAATTCTGGTATATCATCGGGTTCCCAAAGATAAGCTGCTTCAGTTACAGCTGACATTGAAAGCATATTCTTAGGTCACTGTGTGCTTTTTAACCTGATGTACAAAACTATTTAAAATATGTGTAGCTCATGCCAAGCACAGCATTAGTGGTGTATTACTAGGTAATGACCCCGGGCTGTGTGGCTGACAGATTATAAAAACTATGCAGTAAAATTCTTCTTTACTGTTACTTTACAGTAAATTGGTGTTCATTTTTGCATTGCCTCAAACCAAGTTAAATTATCAGTGGCAGAATTGACGTTCTCTGAATTAGAGATTTTTATATAATTGATATTATGCTATGCAAACCTGAGCAAATGATGTATCATATAGTATAGCTGTAGTAGTGTATAGATTGAATAAAATGCTTTAAATGTATTTAACACTTCAATATTATGACATATGACTGCTGTACAGTTTAAGGGAATATTTTATTTAATTAGTCTGATAGAACATACAATTTAAAGGGATAGAAAGGTCACAATTGAAATATGCATGAATTCATTTCAGTTTTGAAAAGAAACATTTTTTGCAATAAACTTCCATTAAAGGGATACTAAACCCAATTTTTTCTCTCTTTCATGATTCAGATACAGCATGAAATTTTAAGCAACTTTCTAATTTACTCCTATTATGAAATTTTCTTCGTTCTCTTGCTATCTTCCTCAAGGCTCTGTTCTGGGTCCTCTACTCTTCTCTATTTATACTTCCTCACTGGGTAAACTTATCAGTAGCTATAGCTTCAACTTTCACCTCTATGCTGATGATACTCAGATCTACTTATCCACCCCTGCAATGTCTCATTCTGTCCTTTCTCACGTCAGTGTCTGGCATTTCTTCTTCTCTTTCACCACCTAAAAATCAATATGTCCAAGACTGAGCTCCTTCTAATCCCCCCCCCCCTCTATTTTTACCACAGTTTCTAACTTTTCAATCACTGTTGGTGACACCACTATCTCCCCATCACCCCAAGTCCGCTGCCTAGGAGTTACACTTAACTCCAATATGTCCTTCATACCCCACATCCAATTGCTCTCTTCATCCTGTCGCAACCCCCTACGCAATATCTTCAAAATTCGTGCTGAAACTACTAAACAGCTAATCCACTACCTGGTAATTTCCCGACTTGACTACTGTAATAACCTACTAACTGGCCTCACTCTCTCCCTCCTCAATCCATCCTAAATGCCTCTGCTAGGCTAATCCACCTCTCCCGATGCTCTGTATCTGCTGCACCTCTCCGCGAGTCCCTTCACTGGCTCCCCATTCACAGCAGAATTAAATTCAAAATTCTCACTCTGACCTACAAAGCCCTCACCAACGCAGCCCCCCCACCTGTCCTCACTCATCAACAAATATACTCCAGCCTGCCCCCTAAGATCCAATAATGACCTGCTCCTTGCATCTTCTACCATCACCTCCTGCCATGCTAGACTTTAGGACTTCTCTCGTGCGGCATCAACCATCTGGAATGCACATCCTCAAGCTGTTAGACTTTCCCCTAACCTTTCCTCCTTTAAACGCTCCCTAAAGACCTTTTTGTTCAGGGAAGCCTATCACCAAATCAGTAACAAATGAATTCCACTTGCCTAATAGCTGCCCTCATCTAACTCCACACTAACATCATTCTCACCTTTGCAGTCCCCACCTCCTGTTTCTCACCCTCCTACCCATCTAGACGGAAGTTCCCACGGGAGCAGGGCCCTCAATTTCCCCTGTATTTGTTTGTTAAACTTTGGTGTCTTTTATATTGTATTGTACTGTACTTTTATCTTTGTACCCATGGACAGCGCTGCGGAATCTGTGGGTGAAAAAGCAGGAATCTAAGCTAAGGAGCCAGCCCATTTTGGGTTCAGCACACTGGATAGCGCCACCAATCAACAAGCACAACCCAGGTTCTGAACAAAAAATGGGCTAGCTCTTAATCTTACAGCCTTGCTTTTCAAATAAAGATAGCAAGAGAATGAAGAAAAAAATTATAATAGGAGTAAATTAGAAAGTTGCTATAAATTGCCTGCTCTATCTGAATCATGAAAAAATGTTGGCTTTAGTATCCCTTTAACAAAAATGCTTTTAGTTAGTAAAGTTATTACAGAATTCACTGCACCTTCTCAGAGAATCAGCAGTGGCTTGTATGACACATATTTAGTCTTCACTTAATACACCACCGCCAGCTCTCTGTGTGGTACTTGAATATGTGTATATGCTGCTGAAACTGTAAATAACTGTAATAACTTTTTCTAAAAACTTAAAATGCAATCCCATTTTGATTTCAACCTTTCTGTCTCTTTAAAGAAAATCTAATTTACTTCTGTTATCAAATTTTCCACTTTTTCTATTACCTTTGTTGAAACTTAGCTCTTTTTAATGAGGTCATACTGAGGAAGACTCAGGAGTGTGCACGCATCTTGAGCCCTATATGTATTGTTATTAATTATTATTATTTATTTCTAGAGTGCCAACAGATTCTGCAGCGCTATAGACATAGGTATAATATGCAAAGATTACATGGGTAGAGGGCACTGCCAAGAGTTGTACTGTTGTAAATCACCTTACATGAGGGTGGTCTACACAGTATAGCTGGGCCGGTAGGCTTACATGATAAGAGGGGTCAAGGGATGACAAAAGAAGATTATGCACTGAAGTAAGAAAAGGTTATTGTATATATCTCTGAACCATAGAGTCCTTATGGAGCAGTTGATACTGAAATCTAGGTTAGAGTCTTGTGGAACAAGGGAGAGAGTTCCACATGATTGGGGCAAGTTCTGTAGACGTGAATGTGAGGAGGAGAGAAGGTGGTCGTGCGTAAAGAGACAGAAGGGAGAGTATCTGGAGACAAGGTAAGAGATATGGGGAGCTGTGTTATTAAAGGCCTTGATATTATGGTCAGGATTTTGGGTTTTATTCTGCAGATTAGAGGAAGCCAGTAAAGGGATTAGCGGTGAGGCTGAGGAATTTTTTATGGATTGTAAAGGAGATAGACAGCAGCTAGGGAGACCGGAGAGGCGGAGTTGCAATAGTCAAGGAGGGAACTGACGAGAGAGTAGATTAAAGGGACATGAACCCCCATTTTTTTTCTTTCATGGTTTAGATAGCGGTTACGATTTTTAACAACCTTTCAATATACTTCTATTATCTATTTTGCTTCCTTCTCTTAGTATCTTTTGTTGAAGAAACAGCAATGCACATGGGTGAGTCAATAATAAGAGGCATACTCATGCAGCCACCAATCAGCAGCTTCTGATCCTATCTATATATGCTTTTCAACAAAGAATACCAAGAGAACAAAACAAATTAGATTATAGAAATAAATTGTAAAGTTGTTTATAATTTCATGGTATCTCTGAATCACAAAAGAAAAAAAATTGGGCTTCATGTCCCTTTAATATCCTGGTTGTGTCTTGTACGATGAAGTGGTGAATTTTGGAGATGTTTTTGCATTTATCTCCTAAACACTTGATCTAGCTTTTTTTTTTTTGTTTCCCTGAAGAATACAGAACCATTTGTAGTTCATTATGTGCAAGTTAAATTGTTCATAAATTTGTCGCACAGTGACCCCAGGTGCACTTTAAAGATTTGATCTCCCATGGTGATTTGTAATCCATTAATATGCAATTCCCTTTCTGGTGGGAGGTATGATGAAGATTGAGTAACTAATCAGGACATTGTTAGTGAGACAATGCTCATTAAATGGGAATCTCCTTTAGGATGCGCATATCTATGAAAAGCTCTGTGTGTTGGATTATTCAGATAAACTTCAAATGTATTCTAAAGATTAAGTTACTCTGTATCTATTACACAGTTGTCTTGGTGCAAGTGAGCAGCTGGTTATTTTTTATTGGTTAAGCCCAGTGATAATTAGTAATGATAACAGACACGTGCATGTGTCAAAAGCACAACCTTCCTCACCACTAGTAATTTATAGGGTAGCTGGAGACACCTGCGCCTTACTGCACTAGGCACTAGGACCCAATTATCTAACGCTCTCCGGGCTTGTAAAATTCTATAAGAAATCTCACAAGTACTGTGAAGCTCCTAATGAAAATCTCTAAAGGCCGTTTTTTTTCTACCTTGAGAACTGTTTGTTTCACAAAAGGGTGTTCCCTGCACTTAAGCATGTGAAGAAGATGTGCATATTACAATAGGGCTGTTCCAATCAGCCAATAGAATGCAAGCTCAATCCTATTGGCTGATTGGATCAGCCAATAGGATTTTTTCTACCTTAATTCCGATTGGCTGATAGAATTCTATCAGCCAATCGGAATTGAAGGGACGCCATCTTGGATGATGTCACTTAAAGGTACCGTCATTTAGTCGTCGGATGAAGACAGAAGAGGATGCTCAGCGTCGGATGTCTTGAAGATGGACCCGCTCCGGATGGATGAAGATAGAAGATGCCGTCTGGATGAAGACTTCTGCCCGTCTGGAGGACCACTTCTGCCCGGTTGGGTGAAGACGTTTCAAGGTAGGGTGATCTTCAAGGGGTTAGTGTTAGGTTTTATAAAGGGGGGATTGGGTGGGTTTTAGAGTAGGGTTGGGTGTGTGGGTGGTGGGTTTTAATGTTGGGGGGTATTGTACTTTTTTTTTACAGGTAAAAGAGCTGATTACTTTAGGGCAATGCCCCGCAAAAAGCCCTTTTAAGGGCTATTTGTAATTTAGTATAGGATAGGGATATTTATTATTTTGGGGGGCTTTTTATTTTATTAGGGGGATTAGAGTAGGTGTAATTAGTTTAAAAAACTTGTAATTATTTTATTATTTTCTGTAATTTAGTGTTTGTTTTTTCGTACTTTAGATAATTGTATTTAATTGTATTTAATTGTAGTTAATGTAGGGAATTAATTTAATTATAGTGTATTGTTAGGTGTAATTGTAACTTATGTTATGTTTTATTTTACAGGTATATTTGTATTTATTTTAGCTAGGTAGCTATTAAATAGTTAATAAATATTTAATAACTATTGTACCTAGTTAAAATAAATACAAACTTGCCTGTAAAATAAAAATAAATCCTAAGCTAGCTACAATGTAACTATTATAGGGAGTGCAGAATTATTAGGCAAGTTGTATTTTTGAGGATTAATTTTATTATTGAACAACAACCATGTTCTCAATGAACCCAAAAAAACTCATTAATATCAAAGCTGAATAGTTTTGGAAGTAGTTTTTAGTTTGTTTTTAGTTATAGCTATTTTAGGGGGATATCTGTGTGTGCAGGTGACTATTACTGTGCATAATTATTAGGCAACTTAACAAAAAACAAATATATACCCATTTCAATTATTTATTTTTACCAGTGAAACCAATATAACATCTCAACATTCACAAATATACATTTCTGACATTCAAAAACAAAACAAAAACAAATCAGTAACCAATATAGCCACCTTTCTTTGCAAGGACACTCAAAAGCCTGCCATCCATGGATTCTGTCAGTGTTTTGATCTGTTCACCATCAACATTGCGTGCAGCAGCAACCACAGCCTCCCAGACACTGTTCAGAGAGGTGTACTGTTTTCCCTCCTTGTAAATTTCACTTTTTTTTTTTTTTTTTTTAAACATGTTTTTTATTGAGGTTATTGACAAAACATCAGCAAATAAACAAGTTACATAGGTGTTCAGAAACATTCTTTCAAACTATGACATTACTTAGGAGTGCAAAACTATGCTATAATCACATTTGTCATGAGAAAACCCAAAGCACCATCTCTATATTCATCTGTAACAGGCAAAACTGAAACCTCATTTTCTACTTTATAGTATTTTCCTCTCCTAATAAAAAAAAGTCACTTTTGGACTCCTGTCATCTAAAGTGATGTATAGAGGAAATAGAGTGATAAAGATTGTCTCTCATGAACCTATGGCAAATTAGAATAGAAATTTTCAACTGATATAAGCTTCTGAAACATTTAGGAATATTCAAGCTACGTCTTCGAACTTTGTTTTGTTTCAGAACATTCTAAATATCTTGACAAACTGCAAGATTTTGCTATTAAAGAAGGGAAATAGGGTGCGGTATGTGCTAGAGAAACCGCGTATTAAACCCTCCTAAAAAAGGAGGTTTATTATGTGGGGTGGGGTGGGGGGTAGGAGGTGGTAAAATATGCAGGAGAAGCCGATAAAACATCTGAGTAATTTCTAGATATGTCGATCAATTACATCTATAAGAGATTGCAATTGGGTCAGCTCCTGTAGTTGGTTGCTTGACCGAGATAGAAGAGGGCCCATTATGTCTCTGTGTAAGGCCTTATAAGCATGTAAATGGCTATGTGGAAAGTAGAGATAAATTAACTCTAACCTAGAATAATATTGCATTAAGGATATTACAAGTGAGTAGGCCTGAAATAATGGTAATGTTAATGCAGGGCCAGCCTGCGTCAGAAGCGTATCACAGGTCTTGAAGTAAAATTATGCCTCACAGGATAGCTATGCCCAAAGTATCGTCAGAAAAAAGGACATCCCGAAGAGACTGAGATCACAGCATAGGATAGGTATTAGTTATTAGTACGGATACAGCTCTCCTGTATATATATACAAATATAAATAGTATTGATAGCACAGGTGTATGTCATGGTTGCACAACATATGCAGATAGGTAATCGAGACCAAATCTATAACTTTAGCACAGAGTAAACAGTTAGAACATTATTTATGTACAATAGCAGGCATTGTGGCGAGAGGTTATATCTAAGACTAATCTATAGAACCGTATATTAGATGGGCACAATCATCACACCGCCCCAGCCGCTGGCAGCGAGAAGACATGCACACAATCTTCCTCCAAGCACAATGCCCATACATGAAGCATGGGGATCTGTAAACTTAGAAGAATTATGTGATGAAATGTTTAAATTCTAGGAATCTCACCATATATGCCAACAATGAGGAGTCTGTACATGTAATGTAATAAAATAAGTAATTAGAGGGATGATAATAAGCTAGCCCCATTCAAGCATAGAATATTGTAGCTCCACACTTGGGGCTTTTACTGTGGAACTCGCTGTTGTACATACACAATCCAGCTATCTTTATAGCACATTAGGCAACACCTGAGTAATATATTCAACTTGTAGTGAGCTGTTGCTTTGCAATGAGATAATTCAACTTTGATGGACAGTACTGGATTAGAATCCTACAAATGGACTGATACAACAGTGAGCTTAACTTCTGTTATGGGTAGGTGATGTTACTATAGTATATGATATCTAGAAACAAAGAAATAGAATGGTGCATAGCATGTAAGAAGCAGCTTTAAATGAAATGGTATCAGCATAGATATAATTATCACACCTCAGTGGGAAGGTGGCCCTAGAAATAACATATGGGGGATTTCAGAATATACTGTAAAGTAAGGGTTAACATATTGTATATAAATATAAGGATATAAGCACTTAAAATAGTGAAGAGAAGAGGAGTAATAAACAGTTCCAAAGTAATATTCATTAAAGTTACCCCACACCAGTGGCTACAGATATATAACAGTCTCATAGCCTGTAAACCAAACATCAGAAAGTATTGTCATCATAACGGGCTCTGATATTTATAGTCAGGTAGCTTGAAACAGAACCAGTTAAAGGGCAGTCAATCTGGACGAAGTTTGTTAATCATCTTTTTTATTTAGCCTGCTTCAAAATAGTTCAAAGAGAGCTTGCGACCAGATAATATATCTTCACTTTGTAGGTACCTTACTTCAAAGCCCTCTAGTATCAGAGCGCTGGAACCCCAACGCAGAACAAACTTATCCCATGCGAGTGTAGCTGTCAGAGTTCGCCCAGCACCACCATCACCAGGCTGGGGAGAACCATCTCGAACATGGCTGCCACTTACGGAAACTGTGCAGGTTGCGCCCAAAGGTGAGTTCGGTGGCGAGGTCAGGACCCTCTTGAGGCATGTCAGATCCACTGCCGATCTGGAAGCATGCTCTGCAGCTGGGCAATCCCCTTGACTAGCACCGCAAATCAGTTTGTCACTGCAGCGGTAAGTATACGCAACCTCTTGCTGTAGAAGATGGAGCATTGTCCTGCATGAAAATCATGTTTTTCTTGAAGGATGCAGACTTCTTCCTGTACCACTGCTTGAAGAAGGTGTCTTCCAGAAACTGGCAGTAGGACTGGGAGTTGAGCTTGACTCCAACCTCAACCCGAAAAGGCCCCACAAGCTCATCTTTGATGATACCAGCCCAAACCAGTACTCCACCTCCACCTTGCTGGCGTCTGAGTCGGACTGGAGCTCTCTGCCCTTTACCAATCCAGCCACGGGCCCATCCATCTGGCCCATCAAGACTCACTCTCATTTCATCAGTCCATAAAACCTTAGAAAAATCAGTCTTGAGATATTTCTTGGCCCAGTCTTGACGTTTCAGCTTGTGTGTCTTGTTCAGTGGTGGTCGTCTTTCAGCCTTTCTTACCTTGGCCATGTCTCTGAGTATTGCACACCTTGTGCTTTTGGGCACTCCAGTGATGTTTGACTTTTCTCAGTTCATGGGCAGTTATTTTGCGCCTTGGTTTTTCTACACGCTTCTTGCGACCCTGTTGACTATTTTGAATGAAACGCTTGATTGTTCGATGATCACGCTTCAGAAGCTTTGCAATTTTAAGAGTGCTGCATCCCTCTGCAAGATATCTCACTATTTTTTACTTTTCTGAGCCTGTCAAGTCCTTCTTTTGACCCATTTTGCCAAAGGAAAGGAAGTTGCCTAATAATTATGCACACCTGATATAGGGTGTTAATGTCATTAGACCACACCCCTTCTCATTACAGAGATGCACATCACCTAATATGCTTAATTGGTAGTAGGCTTTCAAGCCTATACAGCTTGGAGTAAGACAACATGCATAAAGAGGATGATGTGGTCAAAATACTCATTTGCCTACTAATTCTGCACTCACTGTATATTGCTCTCCACTCACTTTTCTGCGGCTAACGCCGGGTTTGTAAAAACCCTTAATACCAGCATTGTCTGTAGGTGAGCGGTGAGCTTAAACTGCTCGTTGGCACCGCACAGCCTTACCGACAAAAACTCGTAATCTAGCCATTAATTTTTAATGTGAAAGTTTTAATTATGTGCAGGAAAACAACTTTGCAGTGTGCTTTTCTTATTTATTTTGTACCCTTTTCCTGTAATTTAAAGGGACTCCAGAACTTTTATTGTTTAAAAAGATAGATAATTCCTTTATGACCCATTCCCTAGTTTTGCACTGTTATATTAATATACTTTTTACCTCTGTGGTTACCTTGTATCTAAGCCTCTGCAGACTGCCTCCTTATTTCAGTTCTGTTGACAGACTTGCATTTTAGCAAAATAATGGGGAACTTATATAGACAATATAATTTTAATTCAGGAGGGCCCAGAAAATGAACTGAATGAATTTGTGGACTTTCTTAATTCAAATGATTTCAATCTTTCATTTACTGATAATAGAAACAAAGAAAAAACTGAATTTCTGGACATCATTTTGTTTCACGAAAATGATCAAATTCAGACTAAGTTATACACAAAAAAACCAACTGATAGCTAGGTACCTATATGCCACCAATAACCACAATCCAGATTGGATTCGTAATATCCGCTATGGGCAATTTCAGCGACTTAGGTGATATTGCTCTAGGATGGAAGACTTTGAGAGGGAATCTGATCTCCTGAAAGATAAATTCATAGAGAGAGGCTACCACAAAGGGGAATTGGGGGTTGCTTATAAAAGAGCAAAAAAAAAATCTGGACAGACAAGTATTACTTAAAGCAGGAAAGAAAAATGGTATACGTAACATTAAGAAACATAAACTAGATTCGGTTCCACATAAAATGAAGAATCTAGTGACATTAAATCTATTTAAAAAAAATAAAATTGGCACCTCCTCAGAAAAGACGATTTATTAAAGAATGTAATTTCCAAAGAACCAAGAATCATTTATAGAAAAAACAAAATCTCAAAAATATTCTTGCACCAAGTCAATTGCAAAAGAATGCAAATTAGAATTGGCTTGGGAAAATGCAATTGGTTTATTTAAATGCAATCGCCTCAATTGGGTTGCCTGTATACATCATTACAATAGTAACAAATCTACCAGGGAGATCAAATCAAATACTACAAGCAAGATCTGTAAAATCAATGGGGCTTGTAATTGTAACACAGAGCGTGTGGTCTACCTAATTGAATGTTTGTGTGGCTTCCAGTATATTGGACGTACAACAAAACCTTTCAAAAAAAGATTGGCTGGACATCTAACAAACATTAAAATAGGGGAAAAAATCAAATAATCTGTCCGCCCACTTCAAGGAGTTCCATGATATGGATTCGACTGGCCTAAGGGCAATTATCTTGGAACATATACCTGTAAGAGAAAGAGGGGGGAACAAAG
This sequence comes from Bombina bombina, assembly GCF_027579735.1. Lineage (NCBI taxonomy): Eukaryota > Metazoa > Chordata > Amphibia > Anura > Bombinatoridae > Bombina > Bombina bombina. The sequence goes on along the minus strand of NC_069499.1, from coordinate 1,428,515,895 downwards.
AATTACAGCTGAGAAGGAGGGAGGGAGACATACTGGATCCATACCTTGCAAACAATGGTCCCGTATGGTCTCAACAAAGATATTGACCTAGCTGCCTTTTTGGTAGAGAACTAATTCCATTCCTGATACAAACACTATAGAACATTCCTTTGGTGATGTCTGAAGCTCAGCGATATGGGGATGGGTGTTTTTTGCAGGGCAACTAGTCCAAAAGAAAAGGGTCCTTTATAATTTATGTATACATTATTTATGTAGGATAATTCCCTATTTTCTTTGATAGATCATCCTACAGTTAGCTTTATGAGGACTTTCCTGATGTGGAATAAGAAACTGAGAACTACACTAAATGTTAAATATTATTTATTTGAAGTCAGTTTAATTAGTTTCTTTTATTCTCAAATAGAACGATTTTCCATGAGAGGGTTTTTATTTAACTCTTCTGTTTATGGTGTTCATATTTAAAATGAATTAGAACTATATTATCTTTTTATAACCAGCCTTATTAAAACAGAGTTTTGGGATAATACAGGGAGTGCAGAATTATTAGGCAAATGAGTATTTTGACCACATCATCCTCTTTATGCATGTTGTCTTACTCCAAGCTGTATAGGCTCGAAAGCCTACTACCAATTAAGCATATTAGGTGATGTGCATCTCTGTAATGAGAAGGGGTGTGGTCTAATGACATCAACACCCTATATCAGGTGTGCATAATTATTAGGCAACTTCCTTTCCTTTGGCAAAATGGGTCAAAAGAAGGACTTGACAGGCTCAGAAAAGTAAAAAATAGTGAGATATCTTGCAGAGGGATGCAGCACTCTTAAAATTGCAAAGCTTCTGAAGCATGATCATCGAACAATCAAGCGTTTCATTCAAAATAGTCAACAGGGTCGCAAGAAGCGTGTGGAAAAACCAAGGCGCAAAATAACTGCCCATGAACTGAGAAAAGTCAAGCGGGCAGCTGCCAAGATGCCACTTGCCACAAGTTTGGCCATATTTCAGAGCTGCAACATCACTGGAGTGCCCAAAAGCACAAGGTGTGCAATACTCAGAGACATGGCCAAGGTAAGAAAGGCTGAAAGACGACCACCACTGAACAAGACACACAAGCTGAAACGTCAAGACTGGGCCAAGAAATATCTCAAGACTGATTTTTCTAAGGTTTTATGGACTGATGATATGAGAGTGAGTCTTGATGGGCCAGATGGATGGGCCCGTGGCTGGATTGGTAAAGGGCAGAGAGCTCCAGTCCGACTCAGACGCCAGCAAGGTGGAGGTGGAGTACTGGTTTGGGCTGGTATCATCAAAGATGAGCTTGTGGGGCCTTTTCGGGTTGAGGATGGAGTCAAGCTCAACTGCCAGTTTCTAGAAGACACCTTCTTCAAGCAGTGGTACAGGAAGAAGTCTGCATCCTTCAAGAAAAACATGATTTTCATGCAGGACAATGCTCCATCACACGCGTCCAAGTACTCCACAGCGTGGCTGGCAAGAAAGGGTATAAAAGAAGAAAATCTAATGACATGGCCTCCTTGTTCACCTGATCTGAACCCCATTGAGAACCTGTGGTCCATCATCAAATGTGAGATTTACAAGGAGGGAAAACAGTACACCTCTCTGAACAGTGTCTGGGAGGCTGTGGTTGCTGCTGCACGCAATGTTGATGGTGAACAGATCAAAACACTGACAGAATCCATGGATGGCAGGCTTTTGAGTGTCCTTGCAAAGAAAGGTGGCTATATTGGTCACTGATTTGTTTTTGTTTTGTTTTTGAATGTCAGAAATGTATATTTGTGAATGTTGAGATGTTATATTGGTTTCACTGGTAAAAATAAATAATTGAAATGGGTATATATTTGTTTTTTGTTAAGTTGCCTAATAATTATGCACAGTAATAGTCACCTGCACACATAGATATCCCCCTAAAATAGTTAAAACTAAAAACAAACTAAAAACTACTTCCAAAAATATTCAGCTTTGATATTAATGAGTTTTTTGGGTTCATTGAGAACAAGGTTGTTGTTCAATAATAAAATTAATCCTCAAAAATACAAGTTGCCTAATAATTCTGCACTCCCTGTATAAGGGGGAACAAAAAATAAACCGCTAATACCATCAATGTTTTTAGCAGTCTATTTAATGTGCACATAAGGTATTAGCTATAAGAGCCAGCTTTGTTGTGACGCTTTTACATGTAATCAGTGTTCGAACCGTTATCGGTCCATTAATACAATAGGAAGGAAAAAGTGTCTAGTAAATCATAGCCAAAAATACGTCATGATCACATGACCATATTTTTACTAATCATAAAGGAGTAATAAGGAACAACCTATATGAGTAACCTGTGTTAGAATACTTTTATATGTAGTTAGTGTTCTGATCACGTGACTGTTTTCAATACCAATAGTAACAGAGTTAGCAAACAGGCAGGCCACAGCCTCTCTGTTATAATAGTGATTGGAGCGTCTTTTAGACTATTCCTCTGACGAAGAAGGTGTGTATATTTTAGACCTTTTAAACGCGTAAGGAAATTTACACAGACGCTGATATTCGGGACTTTTAGACCTGTGTTATATTGGTTTTATACATTGCTGCAACTGTTTTAAATTGTAGCTAGGAGAACAGCACCTTGTATATGCTTTATTTGCTGCTGCTGATACCTCATACGTGATTGAGGTCTGAAAGTATAAGCATGTATAAGCTTAGGAATAAGCTACTACTAAGAAGAGAAGCACAATGGGTGTTTCGATTAGGGACTATACACCCGAAGGGACTGAACTCCTCACCGGATTTTGGTGCTTTGACTTAAGATTGTGACATGATGTGAGGCAGATGGTTTACTGCATGTGTTCCTTGGTATCACGGCACCTGTAGGTTGTGGATGGGGACCGTATGGGGTGGCCTCCCGCCTTTTGGTGGGATGTCTTCCCTAATTTACAGGTATGAGTACTGCGGGGATGTCGTGGATCATGTTTTGGTTCACGCCACCACCCTCTTTCCCCCCCCTAGACCTGGAAAGTGGTGCAGTTGTTGCACCTTGGACACACGCGGACACTAAATGTCTTGTATCATAGTAGTCAGCACGTACAAGCCAAAGTTGTAACAGGTGGTTGCATCCGGGCGGTTGGCCTTCGGAGGGCGGATTCACAACAAGTGAGACTATATATATATATATATATATATATATATATATATATATATACATGAGGATCAACTCACTAACCTGATTGCTAGAGTCACTGCTGGCTTTATCGTAGGACAGTTTGTTACATGTCCTTTTTAATACTTGGAATAAAAGTTGGTTTTGCGCATACTCTCTGCCTGGAGAATTTTCTTTTCAAGTTGAAGTGGTGGAAACAATAACTATCAAAATAGGGGTGGTTATAAAATCCACTATAATGGTAAAGGTAGGATGGAGAATGAACAATATTTTGGCAACAGAGACAAATATAACAAGTTCTGAATGATCATAAAAATAAAAGTAACAACAACAATAAAAAGGCCACAATGGGCAATATGGTTGGAGAAATAGGTTGCATGCGAGTGTTTACAAGTGATGTGTACTGAATAATGTATGCAGTGAAATACGTATGGCTGGGGACACACTAGACACAAGCTCGGTACCTCGTATGAATGTACAGTGCAGGTGCCTGTGTGTTTAAAGGGACACTGTACCCAAAAAAAATCTTTGTGATTCAGATTGAGCATGAAATTTTAAGCAACTTTCTAATTTACTCCTATTATCAAATTTTCTTCATTCCCTTGGTATCTTTATTTGAAATGCATGAGGATCAACTCACTAACCTGATTGCTAGAGTCACTGCTGGCTTTATCGTAGGACAGTTTGTTACATGTCCTTTTTAATACTTGGAATAAAAGTTGGTTTTGCGCATACTCTCTGCCTGGAGAATATTCTTTTCAAGTTCTTCCTGATATTTTGAGCGCAACTTCTATTTTTGGTATATTATATATATATATATATATATATATATATATATATATATATATATATATATATATATATATATATAAAAACAGAAGAAAACAGCACTCACTGGGCTTGACAGCAAAATATGTCCTTTATTTGTGACGTTTCGGGCATACACCACTTCATTAGACTGATGAAGGGGTGTATGCCCTGAAACATCACTTGAATAAAGGATATATTTTGCTGTCATGCCCAGTGAGTGCTGTTTTTTTCTGTTTATATTTGAAATTTCACTTAGCTCTCTGGCCAAGCAAACAAGTTTGGGAGAGTGCACCTGTCTCTACCATTATAGTAAAAACAATAATAGAAGTGGTGGAAACAATAACTATCAAAATAGGGGTGGTTATAAAATCCACTATAATGGTAGGGGTAGGATGGAGAATGAACAATATTTTGGCAACAGAGACAAATATAACAAGTTCTGAATGATCATAAAAATAAAAGTAACAACAACAATAAAAAGGCCACAATGGGCAATATGGTTGGAGAAATAGGTTGCATGCGAGTGTTTACAAGTGATGTGCACTGAATAATGTATGAAGTGAAATACGTATGGCTGGGGACACACTAGACACAAGCTCGGTACCTCGTATGAATGTACAGTGCAGGTGCCTGTGTGTTTAAAGGGACACTGTACCCAAAAAAAATCTTTTGTGATTCAGATTGAGCATGAAATTTTAAGCAACTTTCTAATTTACTCCTATTATCAAATTTTCTTCATTCCCTTGGTTTCTTTATTTGAAATGCAAGAATGTAAGTTTAGATGCCGGCCCATTTTTGGTGAACAACCTGGGTTGTCCTTGCTGATTGGTGGATAAATTCATCCACCAATAAAAAAGTGCTTTCCAGAGTACTGAAACCAAAAAAAGCTTAGATGCCTTCTTTTTCAAATAATGATAGCAAGAGAACGAAGAAAAATTGATAATAGGAGTAAATTATAAAGTTGCTTAAAATTGCATGCTCTTTCTGAATTACAAAAGAAAAAAAATTGGGTTCAGTGTCCCTTTAAATATAAGGTACAAGCTGTTATCCGTCTTTCTTGTTTGTCCAATTTTTAATTCTGTTTTGTCTCAATATTTATGTGTGATTCACTATGATTTTTGATGGCACCATTCCCATTGTTCCACAAGTGTATTGTTGATATTATACTACCTGTTCAGTTAAGGTGTAAACGTTTTCATCTAGGACACTTGTGATGATTATGAGGAAGGGATGTGACACGAGAAAGTTGATAAACATTATTACGGAATAACGTCAGCACTGACGTTTCTCCACACTAACCGGCAGTGACATAACTTCCGATTCCGGATGCACGCTAGTAGTATGTAGCGATCACGGAGGAGGTAAGGGTCACAAAGAGTTGCTTTTTGATATCTTGAGTTGATGCATAAGGGTGTGGACACAGAAATATGCATATTGTAGAGATGGAATATGTTAATAAACGTATTTGATATTGAACACTAGGCAATTAGAATAGGCCGTTATGACTCCGGAAGGGTTTGATTGGTAAACTTCCGGGTTTTATCAGGGTGAAACCGGACATGATGTAATGTTGTCACCTTTTTTGAACAGGATGTAGGAGGTTACTGTGTATTAGTTTACTTATTTAAGTTTGTGTGTATTTGTGCACTTTATGTTCTGAGGAAGGGAAGGTTCACTCCCCAAAACGTTAATAAACTTGACTCACTTTGAAGAAATCCTGGTTTGTTTGCTGTTATTGTGAAGCTATAATATTTACACAGAACATCCGGGCGGTTGGCCTTCGGAGGGCGGATTCACAACAAGTGAGACTATCTATCTATCTATCTATCTATCTATCTATCTATATATATATATATATATATATATATATATATATATATATATATATATATGCATGAGAATCAACTCACTAACCTGATTGCTAGAGTCACTGCTGGCTTTATCGTAGGACAGTTTGTTACATGTCCTTTTTAATACTTGGAATAAAAGTTGGTTTTGCGCATACTCTCTGCCTGGAGAATATTCTTTTCAAGTTCTTCCTGATATTTTGAGCACAACTTCTATTTTTGGTATATTATATATATATATATATATATATATATATATATATATATATAAACAGAAGAAAACAGCACTCACTGGGCTTGACAGCAAAATATGTCCTTTATTTGTGACGTTTCGGGGCATACACCACTTCATTAGACTGATGAAGGGGTGTATGCCCTGAAACATCACTTGAATAAAGGATATATTTTGCTGTCATGCCCAGTGAGTGCTGTTTTTTTCTGTTTATATTTGAAATTTCACTTAGCTCTCTGGCCAAGCAAACAAGTTTGGGAGAGTGCACCTGTCTCTACCATTATAGTAAAAACAATAATAGAAGTGGTGGAAACAATAACTATCAAAATAGGGGTGGTTATAAAATCCACTATAATGGTAGGGGTAGGATGGAGAATGAACAATATTTTGGCAACAGAGACAAATATAACAAGTTCTGAATGATCATAAAAATAAAAGTAACAACAACAATAAAAAGGCCACAATGGGCAATATGGTTGGAGAAATAGGAAAAGGTCCAATAGTAATAGAGAAGAGTACCCCATGAGAAATACAACACATACTCAGAGATATCATCATCAACAAGATAATTCTCAGATGGAGCACAGTACAAAGACCAATTATTATCAGCATTTTTTAGGCCAGGGAACAAGAAGGAACAATCCCACATTCTTTCAGGGGAGACAAGAAGATCCACCTGGGATATTGAGAACAGAGAGGGAAATAAATATAGAAACTCTAAGATTGGAACCCCAGTGGAGATCAAGAGGCCAAAAAAGGCCAAATATAGAGGATGCAGAGGAGGTAGGAAATTTAGAAAGAAAGAGACAAAGATCAACACTGATATGGGAAATAAAAATGTAAAGACTAAAGTATTTAATCTTTCAACGAGAGATCTAACAAAAGATGATTTAAACACCCTAGAAAAGGGGCTATATTTTGCACCAACTAGGGGCCCTAACTCATTTCAGTTGTTTATAGATCTTAACAAATTCACTTGCAAATTGACTCTAAAAAGACATTTTGAAAAAATCTCTAGAATCAAGATTGAAACAGATACAAGAGGTGATGGTGTTCAATTTATTGATCAAGATACACTAAAGAGTTTGGAGGATTTAAAAAAAGAAAATTGCCAAATAACCGATAAGGTGTTACTAAATGAACATACTACACTCAAACCCTCTTCTACCTTTTATCCAATACATTCCAAAGGGAGTTTTGTCACTGTTTTCTCAAACTTAATACCTGAAAAGTTTACTCAAATGTGTAGTACTTACAAAATTAAGAAGGACAATATGTCTATAAACGAAAAATCTATTATTAAAAGCCTAGAGGAAGATACAAACATTGTACTAAGTGAAGCAGACAAGGGAGGAGGTATTGTAATCTAGGATTGATCTGATTATATTCAAGAAGCATATAATCTATTATATGATGGGTCTAACTATAAGAAGTTAACAGGGACCCTACCGCCATCTTTCAGAAAGAATATTGTCATCTTTTGGATGAGGCAAGAGAGGAAAGAATACTTAATGTGGATAAACTAGCTTTCCTAAAGAATGAGAACCCAACTACTGCTATCTTTTATCACCTCCCGAAGGTACATAAAAGTAGGGATAAACCTCCAGGCAGACCTAGTGTCTGGGATCAATTCACTTACATCGAGACTCTCAGAATATATTGATACTTTCCTTCACCCTTTAGTACCAAGATTGAAATCGTACTTGAGATACCCGGGACACGATAGAGAAATTCACTGGAATAAAGTGGAACACTAAATCTATTTGGGTCACCCTGGATGTTAGTGCCATTTACACTAATATTCCACATAGAAAGGGTGTGGAAGCTGTGAGCTATTGGTTGGAAATCCTTACTAATCTAACAAAAGATACTCAGAACTTCCTCTTAAGATCAATCATCTTTATATTAGATAAAAATTATTTTCTTTTTGAGAAAGAGTTCTTCCTAGAACTCCATGGTACTGCTATGGGCACATGCTTTGCACCAAGTTTTGTGAATCTGTACATGGGATTGTGGGAAGAACAAGTTATATGGAACAATAACCCATTTCTCTCATACATAAAAAACGGGGAAGATATATCGATGACATTATTATGATATGGGAAGGACCCGAGGATCAATTGAAAGCATTTGTTACGTCCCTTAATTTGAACAATTTTAATATTACGTTTAAGTAGTAGAGTTGAAATTGAATTTTTGGACATTGTTTTGTCATGAGAATGATGAGATCCAAACTAGACTACATAAAAAAGACACATATAGCAATATACATCTTCTGGCTACCAGTAATCATAATCCAGAGTGGATTAAAAATATGCCCTATGGTTAATTTCAGCGCTTGAGGAGGAATTGCTCTAGGCTGGAAGATTTCAAGCAAAAATCACACCTATTGAAAAATAGGTTCATGGAAAGGGGATATCAAGAAAAATATTTAACACGAGCCTATAAAAAAGCAAAAAAAAAATGAATAGACAGTCATTACTTCAGACAGGGAAAGAAAAGAAAATGCAACTAAAAAGAGATACTGTGGATTTTATCACTACCTTCAATGAAGGGTTAAATGAAATCAGGTCTATTCTAAAGAAACATTGGCACTTATTACAAAAAGATGATCTCTTGAAAAATACTATAACCAAAGAACCAAGAATTATATTCAGAAAAAATGAAATTTTAAGAATATATTGGCTCCAAGCCAATTAAAGAAGGGAACTAATCAAAATTGGCTAGGTAAAATGGCAATAGGTTTTTTCAAGTGTAATCATTTGAACTGTGTAGCCTGTGAACACCCCTATGGTGGGAACAAGCCGACAAAAGAAATAAAATCAAATAACAATGGGAATATTTGTAAAATCAATACAGCCCGTAATTGTAAGACAGAACATGTTGTCTACTTGATTGAGTGTTCTTTAAGAAATCACTGGCTGAACACTTGACAAACATCAAGGCAGGCGAGGGATCACATAATCTATCTGACCATTTTAGAGCATTTCATGATATGGATCTCTATAGGTCTAAAGGCAACTATCCTGGAATGCATACAAGTTAGTTAGAGACGGGGAAATAGGGAATTACATCTCAGGAGAAGAGAAACTTTCTGGATACACACTATGTATTCACAAGTGCCCTATGGCCTTAATAAGGATATTGACAGCGGCTTTTCTAACAGAATATTAGTTTATTTCATCAACTTTTGAACTCCTCCTTTTACACTTTTTAGTTTTCAAAATAAGCTTTATTATCGAAATGGTATAACAAAGGAAAAAAGGCAAACATATGAACAGGTACATTGCCAAGCAATATTAAATTATTATGTAACATTTGCGGTGATAGAGTTATTCAAATACATTTCGTGATGTGCTAGATGTATAATTCTATTCTAACAGCCTAGTTAATGTCATCCGGTACATAAGGTATATAACCATCACGTACTGTTTATACTTACTAATACTCGTCACATAGACTGTTTATACGCCAAGAACCATCGCAATAGATGATTCTCTGTTGAAACAATATGAAATGCAAAATGAAAAATATAGCTTAACGAGAACAGTACAATTCTAACAATTTCAAATCGACAACTTACTTATACACAGTGCTGTCGGATAAGTTGTTCTCGGTGGATTATATCTCTAACAGATAGGAGAAAGAGTTAGGAATAAGATAGATTAACCTTCTGATGAAGGGGGGAAAGAAAGATAGGGGAAGAAGAGAAAGTGAAGAAATGAAAAACAGAAGAGGGGAGAGAAGAAAAAAAAAAAAAAAGGGGGGGGAGGGGGGAGTGGTGGGGTAGGGGGGGTGGCGGGTTGAAGGAATTATTGTGTGAGTTGTGTAGTCTAAAAGGTGGACTCCCTTTTCTAGTGCAGCTACAGTGTTTCTCTGCGAGAAGACTTAGATTCCACGTCCCTCCCAGGTTAGTAACATCATTTCATGTGTACCCAATTTCCCAATTTTGAGATAATGGTATCTCTCAAGCCTCAGTAAGTCAGTTACTTTATTTTTCCATTCTCGGATATTGGGGGTGCTCTGTTTTTTCCAGTATAAGGGAATTAGGCCTTTTGCGCCATTAAGCATCAACAGGAGGAGAAGATATTTATCCTCTCCAATTATTTTGGGTAACTGGTGGTATATTAAATAACAGGGGTTAGGAGGTATGATAATATTAAGTACCCTACTCATTTCGGCAAGTATATCATTCCAGTAAGGTCGTATTAGTGGGCAGGTCCACCATATATGTAAAAGGGTTCCCTCCTCTCCACACCCTCTCCAACAGTTCCCGCTAGTGTGTGGGTATATGTGCTTCAGTCTGTGGGGAGTAAGGTACCACCTACTTAGCAATTTGTATTGTGTTTCTTGTATCTTGGCTGAGACTGAGGCCCGTCTCGTTCGGTCAAAAATTTTTCTCCAGTCCTTGTGGTCTATCTCTAAATCTAGTTCGTCCTGCCATGACAGCGTAAAGGATGGGAGGAGGTGGCCGTCTCCCTGTAATAATAGTTTGTAAAGTTGAGAGATCAAGTGAGTCGGGTGTTGGGTCATCGTACATAGAGTTTCAAAGTGTGTCTTACGTCTTGTCAGATTATGTTTGTCTCTGTGCGTATCAAAGTAGTGTCTGATCTGAGCTAATCTAAACCATGAAGTGAGTATCCCATTATCCCATGTCTTTAATTCTTCCTGTGTTTTCAACCCGTCCTGTTGGAGTATATTATATATGGCAGAGTCAGCAAGATCATAGGACCCCTTCGTGGAGGGGAGACCAGACAAGAAGGTTAGGTCAGGGTTCTCTCTAAGCGGGGTAACGGGTGATATAAAGGTAGATATGTGAGAGGTTTTCTTAAGCAGTTTATCCCAGTTCATTAGTACACTGTCCATGAGTGGATAGAGCTTAATCACAGAGGGTCTGTGGGCGGGGGTAATCCATGCCAGGGCTCCTGAGTTTCCTCTTTTTAGGATAGCATTGTCTACATGTATCCAAGCCTTTTGGTTTGAGTTTTGACACCATTCCACCAATCTCTGGAGGAGTATAGCCCTTTGGTACGTCAACAAGTCAGGTACTCCCAATCCTCCTCCACACCGAGTCAAGAATGTCGTTTTTCTACTGATTCTTGGTTTGAGATCTCTCCAAATATACGACTCCATAGCCGATTGAATTTGGTGCAGGATATGGGAGGCTGCAGATGACGGGATAGTCTGCATGATGTAGAGAACTCTGGGCATGACATTCATTTTTACCACTCCAATGCGGCCTAGCCAGGAGATGGTTTTATTTCTCCAATTGGACAGATCTTTACAGATCTCATTTTTGATGGTCTTATAGTTTAGGGTCACTATTTCTTTAATACTGGGTGTCAAGAATATACCCAAGTACTTCAGTTTTTCTTTTGCAATTCTCAGTGGGCAGCCTCTTTTCAGTTTATCAAACTCAGCCTCTGGGATCGTAATATTCATGATCTCGGACTTTGAGGGATTTAGGAGAAAGTTTGATACCTCCCCGAAGAGTGTGAACTCTTCAATAGTTGTTGTGAGTGACTGCCCTACATCTGATATTAGCAAGAGGACGTCGTCAGCGTACATAGCAAGCTTATGTGTGTTGCCCCCTATATTGATTCCTTTAATTTCGGAGTTCGCTCTAATTCTGGTCGCCAATATTTCAATCGTCAGAGCAAACAGAAGGGGAGATAGGGGACAGCCCTGTCGAGTCCCATTGCGAATATCAAAGGGATTTGAAAGGGTTCCATTCACTCTTACCCTAGCATTGGGCGTTGAGTATAGTGACATTATCCAGTTCGTAATTTTGGGCCCGAAACCGAACTTTCCCAATGTGAGTTGCATAAATGTCCAGCTGACCCGATCAAACGCTTTTTCAGCATCGGTCGAGATCAGGGCCAGTGGGGCTGAGTTGTTATGCGCGAATGTTATCATTTGAAGGACTTTCAAGGTATTATCCCTTGCTTCACGTCCTGGGATAAAGCCTACCTGGTCGGTAGAGATAAGGTGCGGAAGATGTTTATTGAGGCGGTTGGCAAGTACCTTCGCCAATATCTTAACGTCTGCGTTAAGCAGCGAGATAGGGCGGTAATTTTCTGGGCTATTTTCTGGTTTGCCTGGCTTAGGGATCACGGCAATGTGGGCCTCTAGCATTGTGTTAGGCAGAATTGGGTCGTCTGATAGTTGATTAAAAAGATTTATCATATTTGGCGCTAGTATGTCGCCAAATATTTTGTAGTACTTGGCTCCGAAACCATCAGGTCCTGGGCTCTTGCCCGAAGTTATATCCCTGAGTGCTTGCTTAATTTCCATAGGTGTAAGCGGGGAGTCCAAGGTCTCGGAGTCCTGGTTGGAGAGCTTTGGGGTATCGACACTATTAAGATACTCCAGTATCTTGTTTGTCTCTTGCTCCCGAGTAGGGGCAGGACCTTCAGCCCTATTTTTATTTTGGATATTGTATAGGGTTTCGTAGTAAGACCGAAAGATCTCAGCGATAGATCTCCCATCTTCCCTAATCTTCCCATCTGGGTGTATCATACTATGTACATATTGTTTCTTTTTTTTCCGGGCAACAGCCCTGGCCAGCAATCTACCAGCTTTATTACCCTGCTCGAAGAACTGTTGTCTCAAAACAAGGGCTGCTTTCTGGTAGTCTTCTTGTAGGAACTGCAGGAGTTCTGTTCTCGCTTGAGTCAAGTTCTTATCTAGCGCTGCATCAGTAGGCATAGCCTTGTGTGAGCGCTCAGCGTTCTCTACCGCAGTAAGGAGCTTCTGATATTTTAATCGTCTACTCTTAACTATCCTGGCTTTCTGTTTCAGAAAGAGACCTCGGATAGTGCACTTATGGGCTTCCCATATCATGGTTGACGGTGTTTCCGTTCTTTCATGTATCTGGAAGTATTCTGTCAGAGCCTTCTCTATTTCTAGTTTAAAGACTGGATCATCTAACAGGGTGTCATCCATTCTCCAAATATAGGGCGTGATAGGCGTGTCAGACCATAGGATTGTACATGTGACTGGGGCATGATCTGACCATGTGATAGGAAGTATATTGCTTGACGTGGTAACTGTGAGGCCAGTAGCATCTGTGAACCAATAATCTATCCTCGAGTATTTTTTATGGGGGTGGGAGAAGAATGTAAAGTTCTTAGATGTGGGGTGGTGTGATCGCCATATGTCGTGTAATGCTGCTTCTCTGAGTGATGATGTCATACGTTTAAGGGTCTTGTGGGGCACACTAGAGATACCATCTGAGGTGTCTAGATTAGGGTTCAGTGGTGCGTTCAAGTCCCCCCCAAGGAACACTACACCAGTTTGTAGTTCAAGTATTTTATGGATGACCTTTTGAAAAAAGGTTTGTTGGGCTTGGTTAGGACAGTAGACGTTGACTAGGGTTATGGGTCTGGCATATAACAGTCCTGTTAGTAGCAGGTATCTACCTTCTGGATCTCTATGTGCTTGTGAAAGTTGGAATGGTACGTCCTTGCTAAAAAGAATGCCCACCCCATTTTTTTTGTGTGGTCCAGATGCAAAGTAAGCAGTGGGATACTGTTGACTATACCAGCGGGGTTCGTGGCCAGCAGCGAAGTGTGTCTCTTGTAGGCAGACAATGTGTCCGCCCTGTCTGTGTATGTCTCGTAGGACCATGGAGCGTTTAGATGGGCTGTTAAATCCCTTTACATTTACAGAGAGTAGTTCTATACGTCGGGGGGCGGTTTCTTTGTGTGGTGGTGTCATGTTGGTGGTAATGGTGGTAATGGGGGTGGTGGTGGGAGGAGAAAAAAAAAAAAAAAAGAGGAGGGGGGGGGGGGAATGAGAGGAGGAGAGTGAGGGAAAAGCAAAGAGAGGAGTAAGGGCAGGTGGGGAATGAGGATGAGAAAAGAGAGAAGGGGAGTAGGCGACCGAAGTCGTCTAGCAGTGGAGAAAAGTAAGAACAAACCTATGCAATGAACAATTCAATCAAATTATAGTTCAGCAATAAAACTTACACAGGTATGTATCTGGGAGGTAAACAATAAATACAAACTAAGTAAAACACAAGCAGGGGTAAGTGTTCCCTGCTATTCTACACTTTTCATAAAACTTTTGTAATACGTTAAATAGAAACAAGTGCAGTAAGGAGTTGCATTATTGCAACTTACTCTTTATCTATGCAAAGTGAAGAAAAGAACTCTAATATCAAACATTTTTCACGAAAGTTAACTGCTTGGAGTATAGTGATATGAAACATTTGTGACTACTTAAAATGAGACCTACAGAAATGTAGTGGTCTATGGAGTGACCCATGAGACTATTTTATCATCTTAAGTTGTCTAATATTAATACACCTGTAACATTATTAGATATAGCATAAACAATGGAAATGGGGTAGATATTAAGTAATTTTGGTTATCTTGGGACTAAGTCTTTCCAAGGTTTCTATTAAAAATGGGGAATCTCTTGATACTGGTTGGAAAGCTCATGGTGTATGCCCTAGTCAATATGTTGACATCTGATTAGACATTTTTGAGTTAAAGCAACGGGGTTATTGCAATTACGTCAGAAGATCTTATATTGTATTGCGTGGGTCCCTAGTTTTTCTAATCAGTTCATGGGGAGCTTCTAGGAAATGGCCTTAGCCATCATATTGTTATCTATCCTATCATCTACATGCATACAAGTGTCTTAGCTATGATGGTGCATTTGTTAGTAACAATTATCTACTTGGGCACAATTAATGTATCCCAATTAAAGTCATTGTAAAGCTATACATTATTTCAACACAAGATGTCCACAGTTTGTGAGAATTAACTTATCTGAGTCGTCTCTCCACTGTTCATTTAGCAGAATTAAGTTCACCAGCTCACTATAGGAGCTGGGCAATTTAGAGCAGTTGAGAAGGTGGGCACCAGGAGGTGTCCATTGATCATTCCGGATGGTGTGCCTCGTTAGGCTCCCCCATAGCCTGGCCCTCTGACACTGCAGGGGCCCGAGAGGGAAGTCTGATGTTGATGCCTAATGCTTGGCTGAAGGCAGGCAGGTCAGCAGGAGTCCTGAGGATGTGTGTGGTGTTGTTTTTAGAGACAATGAGGCTTGTAGGGAAGCCCCATCTGTATGGGATTTTGTTGGCTTTCAATGTGGATGTAACAAATCTGAGTTCTCTCCTTTTCTGGAGGGTAGTTGGACATAAGTCCGAGTAAACTTGTAATTCCACACCTCTAAATTCAATCTGTGGTTTATTTCTGGCCAAACGTAGAATATCTTCTTTCTCTTTAAAAGACAAAAGTTTTAGTATAATGTCTCTAGGAGGGGCCCTTCCGGGGGGTTTAGGGCGTAAGGCCCTATGTGCTCTTTCTATTTGGATGTCTGGGCTAAAATCTTTATTTCTGAGGTATTTTACAAAATCTTGGATGTATGCTTGAATAGCAGCAGGTTCAACCGATTCAGGTACTCCGCGCAGTCTGAGGTTATTCCTCCTGCTGCGGTTTTCGAGGTCCTCGATTCTATCTAATAAAGTGTGTACAGTGTTTTCTTGGGCCTGAAGGAAACTTGATTGATGCTGTAAATCAGAGGTAAGTGTCTCTTGTTTTTCCTCAATCTGTGTTACTCTTTGATCCACCGCTGAGATGTCATTTTTTAATTCCTGGAACATAGATTTAAAATCTCTCATCGCCTCTTTTATATCCTCTTTAGAGGAGAGGAGTTTAAGATCGTCTTTAGTAACACAGGTCTGATGAGAGGACATTGTGTCTATGTTATGAACCTGCGCTGCTGTGGTTTTCTGATTAGTATCTGGCTTTGTAACTGTGGGTTCGTTATTTATCAAATAATTTTCCAAGGTGGTGGGCTGAGAGCTTTTAAGGGGTCTAGTATTTCTTTTACTAGACATTACATGTAATGGAATGGGCCGTTTTCTATAGCTGGGGTCTACCGGCAGATAATACCTTATTTCTCTTATTCCTCAGGAGTATGGAATGCTATTATGGGGTATCTGTGAGCTGAAGGAGCAACCAGTCCTCGATATAGTTATATTTTCTCCCCGGGAGACACCGGGTAGTGCTATAGAGGCCAGGAGCGTTTATTAGGGTAACTGTGTCCTAGGCAGATTTATTTAATTAGTTCACCCTTGTGATGTTATTGCCCAACTATATTTGGATGATCTCACCAATAGATCCCTGTTTTGGCGTAGTGTGGGCTAGCTGCAACGGGCCTATTTGTGTGTCTCACTACTTCGTAACCCCTTAGGCCAATGTCCGGTGTTATCTGGCGGTGTGTATTACCTGTCCGGTAGTGGGATCTGGCTGCTGCGCTCTCCTGTTACACGGCTTTACCTCTGCCGTGTAGGCCCGGTGAATTCACACTGTTGGTGAGTACTCCGCAACGTTTCTGGGGATAGTCGCCCCCTCCGCTTAGGTCTCAAGGCTCAATGTATCCACCGCGGAGGTCCAGCTGTTCGATCTGCTTTAGATCAGCTCTGCGGTGGTCGGATTCTGCAGACCCCACGTGGTAGGCCTCACCGCGGCTCGGGAAGAAGGTCAGTGTTGAAGTATAAGTGCTTCGCTGCGGTCCTGCGAACTCCTGCTCTCACCTCTTGGGGTTAGTTGTAGGAAGATCCGTGCTGATTCTTCCACACAGTGTTCATGTGATCCGGTTGGGGATGTTAAGTCAGGTCCGGTGCGGTATGTGTGAAAGGCCTCAGACTCACGGCTCTCCTCTGTCACTGCTCTGACACACCAGTTGGTCTCAGAATTCGTGTATAGTTAGCGAAACATGTTTAGAGCATAGTGGTAAACTTTTTATATATTAGTTTATGCCATGTGTGCACTTGTTTGAGTGTAGATATAACAGGGACTGCAGAGCTTGTTTAGAAAGCAGCCATTTCAGTCCGTGGCTAGGCTCCGCCCCCCTCCTTTTACACTTTTTAACATAATATTACATATCTTGTTACATTGGCTTTTTAGAGTAAAAAGATATATATAGATATTGGAGAATGTTTCATTCTTTTATTATTATTATTATTATTATTATTATTATTATCGGTTATTTGTAGAGCGCCAACAGATTCCGCAGCGCTATAAACAAAGGGGGAGTACAACAAAACAATTATAGGGTAGAGGGCCCTGCCAATAGTTGCACTGTTGTAGTCAACTCTTAAGAAGGTGATCTACTAATAGCTGGACTATTAGGCTTAGATGCTAAGAGGGTTCAGGGGATTGCAGTGGAGGAGAGGAACTGGTATTAGGAAAGGTTAGCATAGGTTGTATGCGTCCCTGAACAGTAGAGTCTTTAGGGAGCACTTGAAGCTTTTAAAACTAGAAGAGAGTCTTGTGGGGCGAGGCAGAGAGTTCCACAAGATGGGAGCCAGTCTGGAGAAGTCCTGTAAACGGGAGTGTGATGAGGTGACAAGAGAGGAGGAGAGTAGGAGGTCATGAGCAGAGCGAAGGGGACGGGAGGGAGAGTATCTGGAGACAAGGTCGGAGATGTAGGGGGGAGCAGTGCAGTTGAGGGCTTTGTATGTCAGAGTGAGAATTTTGTGTTTGATCCTAGACGCAAGAGGAAGCCAGTGAAGGGATTGGCAGAGAGGCGCAGCAGATGAAGAGCGACGTGTAAGGAAGATGAGTCTGGCAGAGGCATTCATTATGGATTGTAAAGGAGCTAGGCGGCAGGTGGGGAGACCAGAGAGGACAGAGTTGCAGTAATCAAGGTGGGAAAGAATGAGAGAGTGGATTAAAATCTTAGTTGTGTCTTGTGTAAGGAAGTGTCTAATTTTAGAGATGTTTTTAAGGTGGAAGCGGCAGGCTTTAGCCAATGACTGAATGTGAGGATTGAAGGAAAGTCGAATGTGACCCCGAGACATCGGGCGTGCGGGGTAGGGGTAATGATGGAGTTGTCGACAGTTATAGAGATATTTGGGTGTCATCGGCATACAAATGATATTGGAAACCGTGGAACTTAATTAGGGAACCTAGTGATGATGTGTAGATTGAGAAGAGAAGGGGACCGAGGACAGAGCCTTGTGGTACTCCGACAGAAAGTGGTGACGGGGCGGAGGAGGCCCCAGAGAAGGCTACACTGAAGGTACGGTTTGACAGATAGGAAGAGAGCCACGAAAGGGCTGTGTCACAGATGCCGAAGGATTGGAGGGTTTGGAGCAGAAGAGGATGGTTGACAGTGTCAAAGGCTGCGGACAGATCAAGGAGGATAAGCAGAGAGAAGTGGCCTTTTGATTTAGCTGTAAGTAGGTCGTTGGTGACCTTAACAATAGCTGTCTCTGTGGAGTGATAGGGACGAAATCCAGATTGCAGCGGGTCAAGAAGGGAGTTTAACATAAGGAAATGGGATAGGCGTGCATATACTAGTTTTTCGAGAAGCTTAGAAGCAAGAGGGAGGAGGGAAATTGGGCGGTAGTTGGATGGGGAGGTAGGATCAAGGGAAGGTTTTTTGAGGATAGGTGTGACCAACGCATGTTTCATTGATGAGGGAAATGTACCAGTGCTGAGGGAGAGGTTGAAAGTGTGTGTTAGTATAGGGGTAAGGGTAGCAGAGAGAGAGGGGAGCAGCTGTGAGGGGATAGGGTCAAGGGGACAGGTAGTGAGGTGAGAGCGTAGTATAAGTGCTGAAACTTCGTCCTCAGTAACAGGGGAGAATGAACTAAGTTTCAAGTTATGAGGGTTGTGGGTGAGTGGGAGTATTTGAGGGGGGGAGAGAATGGAATTGTGTTGAGAGCTGATTTCATGTCTGATGGAGTCAATTTTGTTAATGAAGTGATTGGCAAAGTCGTGGGCTGACAGAGAAGTTGTATTAGGAAGTGGGGGAGGGCGGAGGAGAGTATTGAAAGTGGAGAACAGATGTTTTGGGTTTGAAGAAAGATTAGAGATAAGCGTAGAGAAGTAGTGTTGCTTGTGGAGATTAAGGGCAGAGTAGTAGGAGTTCAAGATGAATTTGTAATGAAGAAAATCATAAGGGTGGAATTATAGTGGCAGATAGATTGTTCAGGGCAGGAAAAGGTGGAGAAGGATGAGAGGAGCGGTTGAAGGGAATTAGCAAGTTGTTGCTGATCTAAAGACCTAATGCTTCATTTTATGTGTATATATATATATATATATATATATATATATATATATATATACACACATCCCCTTTTTTCAAAATTTTTCTAGATATATATATTTTTGGTCTATTGAAAAAAAATTACTATGTAGTCCAGCAGCATTATGCTATCTAATCTGTTTTATGGTATTATTGAATAGCATTGTTTTTTCATATGCACTTCACTATCAACATAGTTTATGTGGATCTATTTCTCTAATGAATTTTTATTAACCTTTATCAATCTTGTACAAAAGGGGTTTGAACATTAATATTATTTTTATTTATATATTTATTTTTTGCTATTTATGCAATGTTATTTTCTATGACAAAATTTGTATAAACTTTCGGTATAAAAAACATATAAATGATTGATGAATTAGATCAAATTAGTCTGTTACATTGAGTAGAATACATTTATATGCATTTGTCATTCTATTCAAGTATTCACTTCCTATCAAGTTTGTTTTGGGTTTATTGAGATGTTAGCGATTCATTTATATATCAATTCTTTATAAACTGATGCTTTTGTTATGGTCCGAATTTTTTTTTTAAATTTTGTATTTGTAACCATCATTCTATTCAAAAATGTCACTTTCTTTTAAGTTTGTCTAGGTTTGTTGTGCTGTTAACCATTAATTGTATGCATTAATTGTTTATAACCTGATGCTTTTATTATGGTCCAATATTTTACATCGTATTTCCATAAGCTCATCGTTTAGCGGCACTAGCCTACATTTTAAGTCAGTTTCTGTTTAGTTATCGATATGTTTCAAAGGAGAAACAAACGTTTTTGCCATCTGACACGGAGGTTAACTGAAACATAGCAATAGACTATTCCTCCGTGTTGTAGGTGATATACACACGGGGTAGAGACATTGGCCGATACTTCCACACACATCCAAATGTCACAGTCATATGACCAACATTCACGCCAATAGGATTCAGGCATTTTAGGGGCGGGGCACAACCCTGTTGCTTTTTAATCCGAGATCCATAACTTTCAGTCATTCGGTTCCTCTGATGGAGAAAGTTATGAACTTTTAAACACCTTTGAAACGCGTAAGGAGAAATATACTTAAAGACTCTGCTTGTTTAGGAGAAATATACCTAAAGACTGCTTGTTTGGGGTCATCCATACGCCATTGCATGTGTGCATTGTAATTACAAGTGGGACTCCATGAATATCTTGTAACTTTCCACGCTAATTTGATACCTCATATATAATTAAGGTTCGCTAATGTAAGCAGGTTTTACCTCAGGAGTTTGTTAAATAAAATGGACTTGTTTTTATCTTTACAATATTGCACTATTGTTTGGTGTTTTTTGTCTCCTTTCTGCTATACCCGGCTTCCTGTGACGTGGAGAGGGAGAGAGAGAGAAAGGAATCTGCCATACCCAGGCAACACTGTAGCAGAATCACTGATTCATTGATACAGGACATCTGTTTGAATCCATGTGCGATACTTACATCATATGATTGGGGTTCTTTCTAGTAAGTAGGCATTTTGTATCTGTTTGTGAATACTATCCTAGCCACTTGTTTTATTTTATTTTATTCATGCTGCTCAGCCTTTTTTCTGGATCAGATTTTTACAGGACTGATTCTGTAGTGGGTTTTTATTTAGTGGTCTTTTTTTGACCATATATTCATTCATTTATTTATTCATTTATGAATCCATGTTAATTACAAACATTTTGGTGTTTATTTTTATGTACTAATTCACATATGTATATCATTCAATTTCTAGGTGATTTTTTTGGCTTTGCTGGACCAATTTTGTTGTATATATTAATTTATTGATGTATCAAGTAACTATTTATTTATCACCATTAGTTTCATTATGGTAATTTGAAACATTTTTATTTATCTATTTACATATTATAGATTTTTTAGTATTTTTTAGATACTTTTAGTGTACACTTCTTTGGTATATTACCACATATTAATTGTGGAGCTTTTGTATTTGATATCCTCTTCCTGTGTGCCTTTATCCATTATATATATATATATATATATATATATATATATATATATATATATATATATACAGTATATAAAAAAATTTTTGGCTAAATATATAGCTATACTTATACATATAGATAATTTTATATAGGTATAGATATATAAATATATATTTATAGGAATACTATTTAAAAATACTTAGAACATATTCTGCTATGTGCAGAACATTGGAATGTAAAATATTTACAGTAAATAAATAGTATAACACTTTATTAAAAATGAATATTGCAAAATATGTTTTGACATGTTTTAATCTACTTAATTGCAAAGGGGCTCCAATGCACTTGTGTCTACATATGTAGACATATGTATTTATGTGTTTATATGTGTACAGGGAGTGCAGAATTATTAGGCAAGTTGTATTTTTGAGGATTAATTTTATTATTGAACAACAACCATGTTCTCAATGAACCCAAAAAACTCATTAATATCAAAGCTGAATAGTTTTGGAAGTAGTTTTTAGTTTGTTTTTAGTTATAGCTATTTTAGGGGGATATCTGTGTGTGCAGGTGACTATTACTGTGCATAATTATTAGGCAACTTAACAAAAAACAAATATATACCCATTTCAATTATTTATTTTTACCAGTGAAACCAATATAACATCTCAACATTCACAAATATACATTTCTGACATTCAAAAACAAAACAAAAACAAATCAGTGACCAATATAGCCACCTTTCTTTGCAAGGACACTCAAAAGCCTGCCATCCATGGATTCTGTCAGTGTTTTGATCTGTTCACCATCAACATTGCGTGCAGCAGCAACCACAGCCTCCCAGACACTGTTCAGAGAGGTGTACTGTTTTCCCTCCTTGTAAATCTCACATTTGATGATGGACCACAGGTTCTCAATGGGGTTCAGATTAGGTGAACAAAGAGGCCATGTCATTAGATTTTCTTCTTTTATACCCTTTCTTGCCAGCCACGCTGTGGAGTACTTGGACGCGTGTGATGGAGCATTGTCCTGCATGAAAATCATGTTTTTCTTGAAGGATGCAGACTTCTTCCTGTACCACTGCTTGAAGAAGGTGTCTTCCAGAAACTGGCCGTAGGACTGGGAGTTGAGCTTGACTCCATCCTCAACCCGAAAAAGGCCCCACAAGCTCATCTTTGATGATACCAGCCCAAACCAGTACTCCACCTCCACCTTGCTGGCGTCTGAGTCGGACTGGAGCTCTCTGCCCTTTACCAATCCAGCCACAGGCCCATCCATCTGGCCCATCAAGACTCACTCTCATTTCGTCAGTCCATAAAAACTTAGAAAAATCAGTCTTGAGATATTTCTTGGCCCAGTCTTGACGTTTCAGCTTGTGTGTCTTGTTCAGTGGTGGTCGTCTTTCAGCCTTTCTTACCTTGGCCATGTCTCTGAGTATTGCACACCTTGTGCTTTTGGGCACTCCAGTGATGTTGCAGCTCTGAAATATGGCCAAACTGGTGTCAAGTGGCATCTTGGCAGCTGCACGCTTGACTTTTCTCAGTTCATGGGCAGTTATTTTGCGCCTTGGTTTTTCCACACGCTTCTTGCGACCCTGTTGACTATTTTGAATGAAACGCTTGCTTGTTCGATGATCACGCTTCAGAAGCTTTGCAATTTTAAGAGTGCTGCATCCCTCTGCAAGATATCTCACTATTTTTGACTTTTCTGAGCCTGTCAAGTCCTTCTTTTGACCCATTTTGCCAAAGGAAAGAAAGTTGCCTAATAATTATGCACACCTGATATAGGGTGTTGATGTCATTAGACCACACCCCTTCTCATTACAGAGATGCACATCACCTAATATGCTTAATTGGTAGTAGGCTTTCGAGCCTATACAGCTTGGAGTATGACAACATGCATAAAGAGGATGATGTGGTCAAAATACTCATTTGCCTAATAATTCTGCATTCCCTGTATATATGTCTGTAAATACATATATAAATACATAAATACATTTGTATACATATATAGACATATACATACATATACATCTTTAGACATGTATAGGATTGTATCTCAATGTTAAAGACCTTTGTCTGCCTTTTTTCCTGAAACCTGAGACTTCATATCTTAGAGTCTTTATAACTTTTGTGTTAAATATTTTTTGTGAACATTTTTATTAGATGTGTGTTATTATGAGTGGACTTTGTAGTGTATTTTTTATGTGTTTTGTGCTACTTTTTAGTTTAGCGAAACAGTTAACAAGAGCTCTGAAGTCGCAGTAATCATTTCTAGCATAAATCACAATTGTGCTCAAACGATCATGTTTACTTTGAACTCGTAACAACAGCGGTAAGCCCAACGAGTGCAAAACCCTGCGATAAACCTCTTATCGTTCACGCACAAACATTTGTGCTACACTCATAATCTGGCCCTCAATGGGATAAAATGTACTTAGAATCTTGAAATGTGTAGTATTATTCAGTACTGTTCCTGTTATGCCGTAATTGTGTTCCCTGCAGAACTTTAAGATTTTTAGTTCTTCATGTACACTTAACCTTGGTTAAAAATATAGCAGTGCTGTTAAAAGTGTAATTTCAAAACAAATATTTGGATAGTATAGTTGTCTGTACGTACTTGCTGGTGTTGGGACCCATGATGTTCACCAAGATCATCAGATACTTCATGGTAGAAGTGATATCTATAAGTGGTGCCGTGACTGACAGCTTAACGTTCATGGGACAGAGCTCAGGCACATACTGTATAGTTCCTGAGTTTACTCAAGAATCATTATTGGAACCCAAACCTAGATAAAAGTTCCTTTCTCTAAATTAATCTGGTGATGTTTCTAGCAGTGTTCACTGATTTGCAATTCTACAGGTTCTTTTTGACCAAATTGCAAAGCATTTGATTATGGTGTACCTGCACCCAGAGCAAGTCATACGTTTTGTGATACAACCACAGTTTTTCCTTCCTATTGTAACAAGGATATTGTAGCTTTGGCTCAGCATATTACCCCTTTCCAGCAGGAACTTGTTGAAACAATGGTGCAATGCCTATCAGAAATCTCCAAGTTAGTTATCAAAATCAATATCAGCTCCATGCCTGAGGAAACAGCAAGGTAGCTGAGAAACTAGTTGCATTTTAATACACAGTGATATATGTATACACTGTGCTTTTAAATACCATTGTTTTAATAAAAGTGATTTTAAAACTTATCACTTGACTGAGAGCCCGTCCATGTTTGTTTGCGGTTGGAGACTACAGCCTAGACTGAGACCTGTGGGAAAAGAACAGTGAGCTGGGACACTGTGAGATTCCAGTATGCACTACTAAGCACGAGTGAGTGCTGCCACACTTGTGAGTACCTGAACATCTGTTATCACATATTTGTACACCATCTGTACTTTATTACACTAGGAGGCGCCCTTCTGTGTGTTTGTTTGATACCATCACAGATTCCAGGTAACAAGGATATTGTAGCTATGGCTCAGCATATTACCCCTTTCCAGCAGGACCTTGTTGAAACAATGGTGCAAAGTCTATCAGAAATCTCCAAGTTAGTTATCAAAATCAATATCAGCTGCATAGCTTGGATAGAAACTGTAGACTTCCCAGGTGCCAGGGAAAATAGTACCAGTAAAATCCAATACATGCCTTATGGTATGGGCTCCAGTTTTCAAGATTGCAGATGGATTCAATAAGAACATTAGACCAGGGATCACAATCATAAGGAAACAGTACAAGTGTGGTGCAAAAAAAAGGTTTATTACTCTAACTGAGAAAGAAATATTTGGGCTCTGTTGGTAAGTCAGTTCCAGTGAAGCAGTCTACCTTGTGTTTTCTAAATATTTAATCAATTAGAATATTCTTTGAAGACTGCTTCCTTCAAAAAAAATGTTCCCTTTCAGGACAGATTGTCCCTCTTCTCTCCACTTTTGTACAGACTTTGAGAAATATTCAATATTCCAGTTACTGGCAAATCACATCCTCCAGGAAATGCTTTAAGTGGCTATTATCTTAACAAGATGGGTTTTATTCTCTGTTTTATTAATTTATCTTTCTGATCTTTGAAATAGATAGGTCCTTAGTTTTTGTTTTGTTCTCTTGTTTCTTTACAGGTCTTTAGAATCTTGAAGATAGTTTTTAATGGAAACCTCAGTTAGGAGAATCTACACTGTAACAAATCTCAATACATTTGTCACAAATCCCAAATTTGAATGGATGTCTTGCTACTTTAAAGTGAGAGAGATTGGGGGCTGATTTATGAAAGTGCGAGCAGACATGATATGATGCAATGCCGCCCCCTGCAGATTCGCGGCCAATCGGCTGCTAGCAGGGGGTGTCAATCAGTCCAATCATATTAGATTGGCCTGATTGATGTCCGCAGCCTCAGAGCAGTCAGACAAGTTATGGAGCAGCGGTCTTTGGACCGCTGCTTCATAACTGCTGTTTCTGGCGAGCCTGAAGGAGCTTGATAATTGGCCCCCATAGAGTGTTTGTGTG
Organism: Bombina bombina; assembly: GCF_027579735.1. Classification (NCBI taxonomy): domain Eukaryota; kingdom Metazoa; phylum Chordata; class Amphibia; order Anura; family Bombinatoridae; genus Bombina; species Bombina bombina. Next base: position 1,428,490,346 of record NC_069499.1, on the reverse strand, counting down.
TGTGTGTGTATATATGTTAAATCTACAGAAAATCAGATATAAAATGCTATGTAAACAATAAACAGCAGCAGAAATCAACCTCCTAGTGGCAGGTGGGAAATAGTGCTTAGCCAATCTGAAAGGGTGTTCCTTCAACAGCATAAATTGTCCCTTTCAGTAAGATATTTGGCAGTACTGTGTAGGAGAGGGATATTTGGTATTCAGACACATTTGCACTATGGCAAAATCTTGGCTTCAAATGTATCTGGCAGGATGTCATAACAATAATGTTGTCAATGCAATAGCGTCACTTGTGTTTGTGGTTGGGGTGATACAGTATTGCAAATTTCTCAATTTTGCAGGGACATATCTGAAGTCATGATATTATTGTCCTGGCAACAACATCATCTGGGAAATTTTACAAATCAAAACCATTGTAGCAAGATGGGGTTAATGTTTTAGAATTTGCAGAATGTGACCTAGACATTTTGAGAGTTTATGAGGTGCTTTTGGCCTAGTATTACAGATAAAGAGTTGTTGCTTAGCAACATCTATAAACGCAGTATCATTCTCACAGTGTGAAAACTGCATATTCTCTTACTACTCGGTATGCATGCTACTTTGTTATTTTATAAAAATGTGTAATTTTTAATGTGAAATTTTTAATTATGTGCAGGAAAACAACTTTGCAGTGTGCTTTTCTTTTTTATTTATCCCCCTTCCTGTAATTTAAAGGGACAGTCTACGCCAGAATGTTTATTGTTTAAAAAGATAGATAATCCCTTTATTACCCATTCCCCAGTTTTGCATAACCAACACTGTCATATTAATATACTTTTTACCTGTGTGATTACCTTGTATCTAAGCCTCTGCAGACTGCCTCCTTATTTCAGTTCTTTTGACAGACTTGCATTTTAGCCAATCGGTGCCAAACTCATAAATAACTCCACGGGAGTGAGCACAATGTTTATCTATATGGCACACATGAACTAGCACTGTATAGCTTTACAAAACTTGCAAAATGCACTGAGATAAGGGGCGGCCATAGCTTTCAACAAAGAATAACACGAGAGCAAAGCAAATTTGATGATAAAAGTAAATTAGAAAGTTGTTTAAAATTGCATGCCCTATCTGAATCATGACAGTTTAATTTTGACTTGATTAGACTGTCCCTTTAAGCCTAGTTCTGACATCTGGAAGAACACATGACAAGCTTCACAAGCCTAACCCTGACTGATATGTCTCTCTGCCCTCAGCAGAGATTTTACAATAGGGAACTCTAGTAGCCTTGTCTACTCCGGTAACAAGTCCAAATAAGGGAGGAGTTTGGCTAATTATTATTATTATTATTATCAGGTATTTGTAGAGCGCCAACAGATTCCGCAGCGCTGTAAACATAGTCGGTGTACAGGATAGCTTTTGTAGGGGTCAAGTGGGTAGAGGGCCCTGCCAAGAGTTACACTGTTGTAGTCGGCTCTTATGAAGCGATATGTAAACAGCTGGGCCCATAGGCTTACAATCTAAGGGGTTCAAGGGGAAAGCAATGGCGTTAGGAAAGGTTAGTGTTGGCTAATAAAAAAGATTTGCTGTAAAAAAATTCTTATTAGATTCAAAATATTTTCAAACTCACTCTGATAATTTCTTGTAAGACTGGAAAATTATCTTGTAATTACAAAGTGCTTACTGTCCGTCTGACTGTGTTTGGGAACATATGGACACCCTGAGATAATGATCTACATTTGTATAAACTACTGATTACATCACCAAAGTTAAGCAGGGTTTGTTTATTGTCTGCTATTTATCTAATTGTGCAATGTTCTATTTGTTATCAAATCATCTAATTGTCTCTGAATATTTTTTCTATTAAGCGCTAGATTTATTAAGGGCTAGGAAAATTTTCCTTTGTATTCTACTCCAAGTTCTCTGCAGCTCACCCTTGGAGAGACGCACTGGTGCACACAAATTTATCAAAAAAAGTGCACATAATAATTTGTGATGTTTGGAAGGCGAGCTTGGGCGGATTATGATGAATTTCTCTGCGCGAAAAAAGGAGGTACTTTAAAATTGTTATAATAACGACCATATATAACAGTAACACATTGACATTTTTAATACAATTTATGATCTTTGTGGGGCAAAAGATATTCCTGCTACAATCAGAAAAAGATGTCACAAGCTGAAAGACAATGATTTCTAATGCTGTTCTCCTCAAACCTCTGGAGAACTATAATGTGCATATTTATAGGAGAAATTTACATTTTTCTAAGGCGCAAAACAATTATAAATTGGTAACCGGGCGTAATGCTAATGCGGACTCTAGGAAATGTGACTAAACTAGCAAATAGATGCCTTTTTTAAGGGCACCGGTCCACCTTGGCGAATGCAAATGAAGTGAGAGGAATGTATTGTTGGACTTTCCCAATTTTAGGTGCACTTTACATTAATAAATCAGGGGATTCAGTTATATGCGGATTTATAGGTGTAATTTTAGGAGAATTGCTTTGATAAATCCTGCACTAAAGGTATGACTTTGGTCACTTATCCTACCTCTCATGCAATCCAAAGAAAATGAATTTGTCTCATTACATTATTGTATATTTTAAAAATACATAAAGGGGCTCCAATATGCTACAACATTTTGTGATTGTGCTATTGCTTTCAGAGAAGTATGTGTTTACCCTGAAAACACATAGCCGAAGTTAACTCTTGAGTGGCAATGCACTGCTGATCCTAAGCTGAAGACAGAGTGTGATCGGTGGCTACGCATACATGTTGATTGTGATTGGCTCAATTGCATTGTTCAGCTCTAGACCAGTAGTGCATTTCCAGCCTAGAGTTGACTTTAACTATGTGCTTAAAGGGCCATGATACCCAAATGTTGAAACACTTGAGAGTGCTGCAGCACAGCTGTAAAAAGCAGACAAGAAAATATCACTTGATAATCTCTATGTAAAAAAGTAAGATATTTTACCTCAAAATGTCCTAAGTATTCAAACCCCATTGCAAAGGACTTTAAAGGGACAGTCTAGTATAAATTAAACTTTCATTATTCATATAGGACTTTTAATTTTAATCAACTTTCCAATTTACCTTTATCATCAAATTTGCTTTTTTCTCTTGGTATTCTTAGTTTAAACTAAACATAGGTAGGCTCATATGCTAATTTCTAAGCCTTTGAGGGCTGCCTCTTATCACATGCTTTTTAAATCTCTTTTCAACACAAAGAGACAGAAAGTACACGTGGGCCATATAGATAACACTATATTCAGGCACAGAAAGTTATTTAAGATTTAGCACAATACAATGCTAAATTTAAGACAATAGATAATAAATAGTCAGTCATGTGATCAGGGGGCTGGAAGAAGGTTCCTAGATACAAGGTAATCACAAAGGTAAAAAGTATATTAAAGGGACAGTAAAGTCAAAACTAAACTTTCATGATTCAGATAGGGCATGCAATTTTAAACAACTTTCGTTATATTAATATACTTTTTACCAGTGTGATTACCTTGTATCTAAGCCTCTGCAGACTGCCTCCTTATTTCAGTTCTTTTGACAGACTTGCATATTAGCCAATCGGTGCCGACTCATAAATAACTCCACGGGGGTGAGCACAATGTTTATATGGCACACGTGAACTAGCACTGTATAGCTTTACACAACTTGCAAAATGCACTGAGATAAGAGGCAGCCATAGATTTCAACAAAGAATAACACGAGAGCAAAGCAAATTTGATGATAAAAGTAAATTAGAAAGTTGTTTAAAGGGACAGTATACTGTAAAAGAGTTTTCCCTTTAATGTGTTTACAATTGCTTTTTTTACAAACTGCAGAGTAAAAAATGTATGAAAATTAGCTTTTTAAGGTTTATTTGTGTATATTAAAGCTCTGTTTTTGTGTTTTGAAGCCACAACCTAATAAAATGGGTTGAGCTTGTAGGTATAATTTGATCTCATTACTGTATCACATTGTGTACATATACCTGCTTCTTTATCTAATATCTGTCCATAAAACAATCACCAGTACTTGGAGAGAACAATGGAAAATTAACATTTTATTACCTTATCTCTGCTATAGCCCACTGGGAGTGTCATTTCTTCTGCTGGCTGTGTTTACAAAGCTTATCTATAGCTTGGACCTGCGGCCACAAACTTTCAGAATAGGTGGGGATACCACATGCTAAATCAACTATTTCAAATGCCAATATAAGGGTAAAGGAGCTACTTGTAAACAATTTAATACACTCCAGCAGGTAATGTGGATCATTGGGAACAAATTAAAGGGGAGAACATTTTTGAGTAAACTGTCCCTTTAAAGTTGCATGCCCTATCTGAATCATGACAGTTTATTTTTGACTAGACTGTCCCTTTAAGCCTAGTTCTGACATCTGGAAGAACACATGACAAACTTCACAAGCCTAACCCTGACTGATATGTCTCTCTGCCCTCAGCAGAGATTTTACAATAGGGAACTCTAGTAGCCTTGTCTACTCCGGTAACAAGTCCAAATAAGGGAGGAGTTTGGCTAATAAAAAAGATTTACTGTAAAAAAATTATTTTTGGATTCAAAATATTTTCAAACTCACTGATAATTTCTTGTAAGACTTACTGTCCGTCTGACTGTGTTTGGGAACATATGGACACCCTGAGATAATGATCTACATTTGTGTAAACTGCTGATTACATCACCAAAGTTAAAGGGACAGTACACTGTAAAATTGTTTTTATATGAATGTATTTTCAATCACTTGTTATACCAACTGCAGAGTATAACATTTATGAGAAATTGCATTTTTCGGTTTATTTGCGTATATGAAGTAGCTGGTTTTGTGATTTTAAACCACAGCCTATTACAATGGGTTGAGCTTCAGGTAATATCAGATCTCATTATGTTATCACTTTGTGTACACACACTTGCTTCCTTATCTTATATTTGTCTAGAAAACCAAAGCTCAATACTTAGAGAGAACAATGGAAAATTATCATTTTATTACTTAACTATCATGCTCCCCACTGAGAGTGTAATCTCTTCTGCTGGCTGTGTTTACTTAGGCTATTCAATAGACTATACTCCAGTATAGAAACTTTCAGTATGGGTTGGGATACCACAGGCTAAATCAGCTATTTAAAATTCTAAATTAGGGGTAAAGGAGCTACTTGTAAACAATTTAAAACACTCCAGCAGGTAAAATGAATCATTGGGAACAATTTAAAGGGGAGAACATTTTTGGGTGAACTGTCCCTTTAAGCAGAGTTTGTTTATTGTCTGCTATTTGTCTAATTGTGCAATGTTCTATTTGTTATCAAATCATCTAATTGTCTCTGAGTATTTTTTCTATTAAGCGCTAGATTTATTAAGGGCTAGGAAAATTTTCCTTTGTATTCTACTCCAAGTTCTCTGCAGCTCACCCCTGAGGCGCGATCCGATAAAGATCGTAGTTTGCGGCGCAAGCGAGGGAACCCCCGCCGCCCACAGTTTCAGCTCGCAACTCGAGCTATCCTATATTCGGCGCCGTCAGAGGCTAAAGTGCCGTAAGTCTGACAAACCAGCGATGTCCAGAAATCTGCGTAAGCACAAATTTCTGTAGTCGCCAGTGACTTACGGCACTTTAGAAACTGCCGGCGCCTACAAAACCTGACTAAAGTTATAAAATCACTCGTACTGTCTAACACGCCTCCTAAATATAGCCCGACATGTCTAACCCTCTATCCGCTATCCCCCCTCACTATCCTAACAATAAAAAATGTATTAACCCCTAAACCGCCGCTCCCGGACCCAGCCGCCACCTAATAAGGTTATTAACCCCTAAACCGCCACTCCCGGACCCCGCCGCCAGCTATATTAAATCTATATATCTAAATGTGAGCCCCTACCCCGTCGCCATCTACCTTACCTACCCTTTAATGTGAGCCCCTACCCCGCCGCCATCTACCTTACCTACCCCCTAAAGTGAGCTCCTACCCCGCCGCCATCTACCTTACCTACCCACTAAAGTGAGCCCCTACCCCGCCGCCATCTACCTTACCTACCCACTAAAGTGAGCCCCTACCCCGCCGCCATCTACCTTACCTACCCCCTAAAGTGAGCTCCTACCCCGCCGCCATCTACCTTACCTACCCCCTAAAGTGAGCTCCTACCCCGCCGCCATCTATCTTTCCTACCCCCTAAAGTGAGCCCCTTACATCGCCGCCATCTATTTTAAAAATATTAACACCTAATTTAATCCCCCTACACCGCCGCCAGCTATATTAACTATATTAACCCTAATTATATTAGGGTTAATATAGTTAATATAGTTATTATATTATATATATATATTAAGTATAATAACCCTATCTAACTCTAACATCCCCAACTAAATTCTTATTAAAATAGATCAAATTAATATTAATATTATTAATTAAAATATTCCTATTTAAATCTAAATACTTACCTATAAAATAAACCCTAAGATAGCTACAATGTAATTAATAATTACATTGTAGCTATTTTAGGGTTTATATTTATTTTACAGATAACTTGGCATTAATTTTAACTAGGTACAATAGCTATTAAATAGTTAATAAATATTTAATAGCTACCTAGTTAAAATAATTACCAATTTACCTGTAAAATAAATCCTAACCTAAGTTACAAATACACCTACACTATCAATAAATTAAATAAACTACAAATATCTAAACTAAAATACAATAAAATAATCTAAACTAAATTACAAAAAAACAAAAAACACTAAATTACAAAAAATAAAAAAAAGATTACAAGATTTTTAAGCTAATTACACCTATTCTAAGCCCCCTAATAAAATAATAAAGCCCCCCAAACTAAAAAAAATTCCCTATCATATTCTAAATTAAAAAAAGTTCACAGCTCTTTTACCTTACCAGCCCTTAAAAAGGGCCTTTTGCGGGGCATGCCCCAAAGAAAACAGCTCTTTTGCCTGTAAAAAACCCCCCACAATACCACCCCCAACATTACAACCCACCACCCACATACCCCTATTCTAAACCCACCCAAACCCCCCTTAAAAAAAACCTAACACTACCCCCCTGAAGATCTCCCTACCTTGTCTTCACCTAGCCGGGCAGAACTCTTCATCCGATGCGGGCAATGTCCAAACAAGCCACAGTGAAGTCTTCTTCCATCCAGGGATGTCTTCAATCAAGTGGCATTGAAGTCTTCTTCCATCCGGTGATGTCTTCAATCAAGCGGCAGTGAAGTCTTCTTCCATGATTGGTTCAGCCAATCGGATTGAACTTGAATCTGATTGGCTAAGAGGAGTGAAGAAAGAAGATTGAAGATGCCGCTTTGCTTGAAGACATCACCGGATGGAAGAAGACTTCACTGCCGCTTGATTGAAGACATCGCCCGGATGGAAGAAGACTTCACTGCCGCTTGATTGAAGACATTGCCGGATGGAAGAAGACTTCACTGCCGCTTGATTGAAGACATCACCGGATGGAAGAAGACTTCACTGCCGCTTGATTGGACATCCACCGAATCAGATGAAGAGTTCTGCCCGGTTGAGTGAAGACAAGGTAGGGAGATCTTCAGGGGGGTAGTGTTAGGTTTTTTTAAGGGGGGGTTGGGTGGGTTTAGAATAGGGGTATGTGGGTGGTGGGTTGTAATTTGGGGGGTGGTATTGTGTTTTGTTTTTTACAAGCAAAAGAGCTGTTTTCTTTGGGGCATGCCCCGCAAAAGGCCCTTTTATGGGCTGGTAAGGTAAAAGAGCTGTGAACTTTTTTAATTTAGAATAGGGTAGGGATTTTTTTTTATTTTGGGGGGCTTTATTATTTTATTAGGGGGCTTAGAATAGGTGTAATTAGCTTAAAAATCTTGTAATCTTTTTTTTATTTTTTGTAATTTAGTTTAGATTATTTTATTGTATTTTAGTTTAGATATTTGTAGTTTATTTAATTTATTGATAGTGTAGGTGTATTTGTAACTTAGGTTAGGATTTATTTTACAGGTAAATTGGTAATTATTTTAATTAGGTAGCTATTAAATAGTTATTAACTATTTAATAACTATAGTACCTAGTTAAAATAAATGCCAAGTTACCTGTAAAATAAATATAAACCCTAAAATAGCTACAATGTAATTATTAATTACATTGTAGCTATCTTAGGGTTTATTTTATAGGTAAGTATTTAGATTTAAATAGGAATATTTTAATTAATAATATTAATATTAATTAGATCTATTTTAATAAGAATTTAGTTAGGGATGTGAGATATAATATAATTAGGGTTAATATAGTTAATATATATAATATAATAACTATATTAACTATATTAACCCTAATATAATTAGGGTTAATATAGTTAATACAGCTGGCGGCGGTGTAGGGGGAATAATTAGGGGTTAATATTTTTAAAATAGATGGCAGCGGGGTAGGGGCTCACTTTAGGCGGTAGGTAAGATAGATGGCGGCGGGGTAGGAGCTCACTTTAGGGCTAGGTAAGGTAGATGGCGGCGGGGTAGGGGCTCACTTTAGTGGGTAGGTAAGGTAGATGGCAGCGGGGTAGGAGCTCACTTTAGGGGGTAGGTAAGGTAGATGGCGGCGGGGTAGGGGCTCACTTTAGGGGGTAGGTAAGGTAGTAGGCGACGGTGTAGGGGGATCACATTAGGGGGTTATACATTTATTGTAGGTGGTGGCGGGCTCTGGGAGCGGCGGTTTAGGGGTTAAATACTTTATTAGGGATTGCGGCTGGGGATCGCGGTTGACAGGTAGATAGACATTGCGCATGCGTTAGGTGTTAGGTTTATTTTGCAGGTAGTTTAGGGAGTTAGGCTTACTACGGCTGCATTTTATGGCGAGGTGAAAATGGAGTAATATTTCTCCATTTTCGCGACGTAAGTCCTTACGCTGTATATTGGATACCAAACTGCGCTGGTTTGGTATACCTGCCTATGGCCCAAAAACTACGGGCGAAGGCAGAAATATACAAGCGTAACTTCTATGTTACGCCGTATATAGGATACCAAACCAGCGCAAATTTCGTCGTCACCGGCTTTTGCGGGCGACGCTGCATATCGGATCGGGCCCCTGGAGAGACGCATTGGTGCACACAAATTTATCACAAAAGTGCACATAATAATTTGTGATGTTTGGAAGGCGAGCTTGGGCAGATTATGATGAATTTCTCTGTGCTAAAAAAGGAGGTACTTTAAATTTGTTATAATAATGACCTTATATAGCCGTAACACATTGAAATTTTTAATACAATTTATGATCTTTGTGAGGCAATTTTGCATTCTATAGTTGCCATATGTATCTAGCAAAAGATATTCCTGCTACAATCAGAAAAAGATGTCACAAGCTGAAAGACATAATGATTTCTAATGCTGTTCTCCTCAAACCTCTGGAGAACTATAATGTGCATATTTATAGGAGAAATTTACATTTTTCTAAGGCGCAAAACAATTATAAATTGGTAACCGGGCGTAATGCTAATGCGGACTCTAGGAAATGTGACTAAACTAGCAAATAGATGCCTTTTTTAAGGGCACCGGTCCACCTTGGCGAATGCAAATGAAGTGAGAGGAATGTATTGTTGGACTTTCCCAATTTTAGGTGCACTTTACATTAATAAATTAGGGGATTCAGTTATATGCGGATTTATAGGTGTAATTTTAGGAGAATTGCTTTGATAAATCCTGCACTAAAGGTATGACTTTGGTCACTTATCCTACCTCTCATGCAATCCAAAGAAAATGAATTTGTCTCATTACATTATTGTATATTTTAAAAATACATAAAGGGGCTCCAATATGCTACAACATTTTGTGATTGTGCTATTGCTTTCAGAGAAGTATGTGTTTACCCTGAAAACACATAGCCGAAGTTAACTCTTGAGTGGCAATGCATTGCTGATCCTAAGCTGAAGACAGAGTGTGATCGGTGGCTACGCATACATGTTGATTGTGATTGGCTCAATTGCATTGTTCAGCTCTAGACCAGTAGTGCATTTCCAGCCTAGAGTTGACTTTAACTATGTGCTTAAAGGGCCATGATACCCAAATGTTGAAACACTTGAGAGTGCTGCAGCACAGCTGTAAAAAGCGGACTAGAAAATATCACTTGATAATCTCTATGTAAAAAAGAAAGATATTTTACCTCAAAATGTCCTAAGTATTGAAACCCCATTGCAAAGGTCTTTAAAGGGACAGTCTAGTATAAATTAAACTTTCATTATTCAGATAGGACTTTTAATTTTAATCAACTTTCCAATTTACCTTTATCATCAAATTTGCTTGTATCTCTTGGTATTCTTAGTTTAAACTAAACATAGGTAGGCTCATATGCTAATTTCTAAGCCTTTGAGGGCTGCCTCTTATCACAGGCTTTTACAATCTCTTTTCAACACAAAGAGACAGAAAGTACACGTGGGCCATATAGATAACACTGTGTTCAGGCACAGAAAGTTATTTAAGATTTAGCACAAAGCAATGCTAAATTTAAGACAATAGATAATAAACAGTCACAGTCATGTGATCAGGGGACTGGAAGAAGGTTCCTAGATACAAGGTAATCACAAAGGTAAAACGTATATTAAAGAGACAGTAAAGTCAAAACTAAACTTTCATGATTCAGATAGGGCATGCAATTTTAAACAACTTTCCAATTTACTTTTATCATCAAATTTGCTTTGTTCCCTTGGTGGTATTTTTGAAAAGCTAAACATAGCTAGGCTTTTAACTGATTTCTAAACAGTTGAAAACCGCCTCCTAGCTCAGAGCATTTTGAAAGTTTTTCACAGTTAGACTGTGCTAGTTCACATGTGTCATATAGATAACATTGTGCTCACTCCCATGAAGTTATTTAGGAGTCTTCACTGACTGACTACACTGCATGTCTGTCAAAGGCACTTAGATAAGGAGGCTGTCTGCAAAGGCTTAGATACAAGGTAATCACAGAGGTAAAAAGTATATTTATATAACTGTGTTGGTTATGCAAAAACGGGGAATGGGTAATAAAGGGATTATCTATCTTTTTAAATAAGAACAATTTTGGTGTAGACTGTCCCTTTAATATAAGTGTGTTCGTTATGCAAAACTGGGGAATGGGTAATAAAGGGATTATCTATCTTTTAAAACAATAACAATTCTATGGTAGACTGTCCCTTTAAGCAGCAAATCAGTTTGTCTTTCCCGGGACAGGCAAGGGAGTGAGCCTCGTGCACACTCCTGTAATTTCCCTATTCAGTTTAAGGAAGTTTACTATGAAATCTCATGAGAGTTAAGTCAAATCTCATGAGAGCACAGTAAAAGAGTTCATGACCTCAGCACTGTTGATGCTGATTGGCTGCTGTTCATTTCTTCATTTTTTTTTATAAAAAATTCCCACCTGCAACTGGACAGCAGCTGAGTATAACTTTTTACACAGAACTTACTCTGCTGAGCTGAGGAAATTGTGAGGTAAAATATCTTCTCTTTTTTACATAGAGGTGCTCAGGTGATATTTTAGCTTTTTAAAGTTATATTGCATCAGTTTCAAGTGATTTAGCATATGAGTATTATGTCCCTTTAAGCCCTTTGCACATTGTTCTCTGCAAGCAATAGTGCAATGATAAAATGCTTTAATGCATTCGATTATTGTAGTATCATTGTATGTCTCTTTAAAGGGATATTAAACAGATTGTAATAAAAAATGTTTAATTATATGTAGCTAAAAAATTGCAATATACTTACATTAATTATTATTTTCTGTAATGGAACTTTGAAAATCACTAAGGCCTAGATTTGGAGTTTTGTCGGTAAGGACCCGCGTAGCCAACGCCGGCTTTTTTCTGGCCGCACCATAAAAATAACTCTGGTATTGAGAGTCCACATAAAGGCTGCGTTAGGCTCCAAAAAAGGAGCGTAGAGCATTTTTAACGCAGCTTCAACTCTCAATACCAGAGTTGCTTACGCAAGCGGCCAGCCTCAAAAACGTGCTCATGCACGATTCCCCCATAGAAAACAACGGGGCTGTTTGAGCTGGAAAAAAACCTAACACCTGCAAAAAAGCCGCGTTCAGCTCTTAACGCAGCCCCATTGTTTGCTATGCGGAAACACCTCCTAAGTCTGCACCTAACACCCTAACATGTACCCCGAGTCTAAACACCCCTAACCTTACACTTATTAACCCCTAATCTGCCATCCCCGCTATCGCTGACACCTGCATTTTATTTTTAACCCCTAATCTGCCGCTCCGTAAACCGCCGCTACTTACATTATCCTTATGTACCCCTAATCTGCTGCCCCTAACACCGCCAACCCCTATATTATATTTATTAACCCCTAATCTGCCCCCCACAATGTCGCCTCCACCTGCCTACACTTATTAACCCCTAATCTGCCGACCGGACCGCACCGCTATTATTATAAAGTTATTAACCCCTAATCCGCCTCACTAACCCTATAATAAATAGTATTAACCCCTAATCTGCCCTCCCTAACATCGCCGACACCTTACTTCAAACATTAACCCCTAATCTGCCGACCGGAGCTCACCGCTATTCTAATAAATGTATTAACCCCTAAAGCTAAGTCTAACCCTAACACTAACACCCCCCTAAGTTAAATATAATTTTATTCTAACAAAATAAATTAACTCTTATTAAATAAATTATTCCTATTTAAAGCTAAATACTTACCTGTAAAATAAATCCTAATATAGCTACAATATAAATTATAATTACATTGTAGCTATTTTAGGATTAATATTTATTTTACAGGCAACTTTGTATTTATTTTAACCAGGTACAATAGCTATTAAATAGTTAAGAACTATTTAATAGTTACCTAGTTAAAATAATTACAAAATTACCTGTAAAATAAATCCTAACCTAAGTTACAATTAAACCTAACACTATACTATCATTAAATTAATTAAATAAAATACCTACAATTACCTACAATTAACCTAACACTACACTATCAATACATTAATTAAATACAATACCTACAAATAAATACATTTAAATAAACTCACTAAAGTACAAAAAATAAAAAAGAACTAAGTTACAAAAAATAAAAAAATATTTACAAACATAAGAAAAATATTACAACAATTTTAAACTAATTACACCTACTCTAAGCCCCCTAATAAAATAACAAAGCCCGGGGGCGGAGCTAGCCATCAAGGAGACAAGACGTGTATTACAAGAGCTCCTCAAATAGCCCAATATTTCTGTTTATTTCCCAAATAAAATCTTAACGTAGATATAAAGTATAAGCAAGAAACTCATCTGGGTATGTTTGGGGCTAACTTGGAAGTATCTGGTGAGACATAACCTCCAACCAACGATCTTTAATGTGACCATGAGGGCGCCGATATGACACACAGCTTATCACGGCCGTAGCTGTCTGAACTACTCAGACCTTGGGAACTGTGGCGCCGAATTAAAACTCTGCAGTATTTACCGGCATCAAGGCTCTCATTCATCGGATAGACCATACGGTCGATGTTACCAACAGGGCGAGTCTCAGAGGAAGAGGGCCGCAATGGCTGCAAACAGACTGCTGCCCGGGACTTTGCAACCTTTGATGGCCCATCACAGCAACTTTAAATGGCGGCTCTTAGAGGTGTGTTGAAACGTGTTCCTGGATAGAGAAAGTATGGAACATAATTTGGAGCGACTGAAAGTAGTGTACCGCAATTTATTCACCTGTGGTGAAGTGGAAGATAATTGCAGCGCGGGTGATATTCCCGGCTACCGGATCCACATAGCAGCTGCATGTACACAGGTCGGACCACCGGCCATAAAAATTTGCGGATCTCTTATCATCTTAAAAGACTACTGCTCTTACAAACCAGAGCTGCGCAAACACTGCACACAATTATGCAGAAAAGTTGAGCGGTAACACGCTAAGCCCAGCAACTACACAGGAACATCATCCTTACAGTCCTGTCTGACCGCCACAGGAACAAGATCAATGGTGGTTTCTAACTGCGTCACAGCGCCTCTCAGCACTAATGGCATTAGCCCAGACCTACTTATTCTACAGCAAGCGAAGAAACCGTGTGGGGCAAGAAACTTAACCCTGCGTATGGCTTTATCTCCACACTGCATAGCTCCAAACAGCTGTAGCGACACTTGAAAAAATACACTTAGTGCCTGCCTGGCATCAGTCGTAGATGATAGTTATGGATCCAGAGCGCTTCTTAATTAAACTCTGCCGGCTGCTAGACAGACATTATGCTGCCCTAGAGATAATACCGCATACAGGGCTCCAACATACCAATGACCACATTCGTGAACTGTTCAACCTACATCTACTTTCATGGGGGCTCACTACTCACCCCTGATAACAGTGGACTTATACTTTTATTTTTGGTTTATGTCGCTACCTGTTTAAATATGACTTCCACAGAAGGACTAATATACCCTGATGTTCGCCCATGGCTTAAAAACTGGGGACCTTATGTATAAAATACACTGTTGTTGCCTACTATAAACTTGTGTATGATGTCTACTCCACAGCTTAATCCTTATTGGGGGCATGTTCTTGTACTCATATCCTGTGGTACGTAGCTGTGCAGGACTTCACATGGTAAAATATTTCTGTCTAACTGCCCAGGTTGTGTTTACAACAACACATGTATCAATGCGCTAGTATGTCATGATATTTTTAGGGAGTTCTATACAGTCTCATACTATGACGATATTGTATCTGACAACATGTGAGGCTTTTAGGTATACTGTCCCTTCAATACCAGCTCCCATATATTGCCTTTCGCACGCAACATAGCTTAGACATGATATACGCTATTTAAATTTGAGTTTTTCTAACTACATTTATATTATATATATGTTTGCTGATGTATTTAGTCTGATACGCCACTTACTAGTTAGGATTGATGGCTTCAGTCTCAAACCTATTGTTAAGATATTTATTGTTTGAATGTTTGTTAAGATACTCCACATACTTTAAAATATCCTACATAGACTAGTCTATAGAGTAAAAGGATAGGTGCAGTGTGTGCTAGGTGCTATATCTGCTGGGCTCTGTTTGTGCTAGGTATTGGGTGTGTTGGGTGTTGCGTGTGCTGGGTGTTGCGTGTGCTGGGTGCTGCGTGTGCTAGGTACTATGTGTGCTAGGTGTTGCGTGTGCTAGCTACTATGTGTGTGCTACGTGCTGCGTGTGCTAGGTACTATGTGTGCTAGGTGCCGCGTGTGCTAGTTACTATGTGTGCTAGGTGCCGCGTGTGCTAGGTACTATGTGTGCTAGGAGCCGCGTGTGCTAGTTACTATGTGTGCTAGGTGCCGCGTGCGCTAGGTACTATGTGTGCTAGGTGCTGCGTGTGCTAGGTACTATTTGTGTGCTAGGTACTGCGTGTGCTAGGTACTATTTGTGTGCTAGGTGCTGCGTGTGCTAGGTACTATTTGTGTGCTAGGTGCTGCGTGTGCTAGGTACTATTTGTGTGCTAGGTACTGCATGTGCTAGGTACTATTTGTGTGCTAGGTGCTGCGTGTGCTAGGTACTATTTGTGTGCTAGGTACTGCGTGTGCTAGGTACTATTTGTGGGCTAGGTACTATGTGTGCTAGGTACTATGTGTGCTAGGTGCTGCGTGTGCTAGGTACTATGTGTGCTATGTACTATGTGTGTGCTATGTACTATGTGTGTGCTAGGTACTATGTGTGCTAGGCGCTGCGTGTGCTAGGTGCTGCGAGTGCTAGGTGCTGCGTGTGCTAGGTGCTGCGTGTGCTAGGTACTATGTGTACTAGGTGCTGCATGTGCTAGGTACTATGTGTGCTAGGTGCTGCGTGTGCTAGGTGCTGCGTGTGCTAGGTGCTGCGTGTGCTAGGTACTATGTGTGCTAGGTGCTGCATGTGCTAGGTGCTATATGTGCTGCGTGTGCTAGGTGCTATGTATGCTAGGTGCTGCGTATACTAGGTACTATGTGTGCTAGGTGCTGCGTGTGCTAGGTACTATGAGTGCTAGGTGCTGCGTGTGCTAAGTACTGTGTGTGCTCGGTGCTGCCTATGCTAGGTTCTATGTGTGCTAGGTGCTGCGTGTGCTAAGTACTATGCGTGTTAGGTGCTGCGTGTGCTAGGTACTATGTGTGCTAGGTGCTGCGTGTGCTAGGTACTATGTGTGCTAGGTGCTGCGTGTGCTAGGTACTATGTGTGCTAGGTGCCGCATGTGCTAGGTACTATGTGTGCTAGGTGCTGCGTGTGCTAGGTACTATGTGTGCTAGGTGCTGCGTGTGCTAGGTACTATGTGTGCTAGGTGCTGCGTGTGCTAGGTACTATGTGTGCTAGGTGCTGCGTGTGCTAGGTACTATGTGTGCTAGGTACTGCGTGTGCTAGGTACTATGTGTGCTAGGTGCTGCATGTGCTAGGTGCTGCGTGTGCTAGGTGCTCGTAAATTTGTGAAATTGATGTCATGGCAGCGATATTATAATTCTACCAACTGTGGGTCATAAACACAACACTTTTAATGATAATTGTCATATCACTCTTATGAGTCTGTCCGCTCTGGGGGTGAGAGAGGGCCCTCAGTGGGGACGAGTATATTTCTAGCAGTGTCGTAACCTAAGTATCATTAACATACAAACGTTTTGTTAATTATCCTGAGATCCCTAAGTTGCATACAGCAGCTGAACATTGTACTACAAACACATCCACTCAAGACTGATCTTAGCTTAAACTATGTAATCTAGAGAGGCTAAACAGCTAAGCCCCATAGTAAGGTAGAAGGGCTCTCAGCCTTGCAGGATACCCAGGTTTTTGTTATGCGTTTTAGTTTTAAAGAAAGTTATGGAAATTATTTTATGCCTAGAACAGGCAACACCTATCTTTACCTCTTATACTTTGTTCAGCCTAACAACCCTTATGTTTATAGACATGAGATACCCAGCATTAGCCCACCTCCTCCCCCCCCTAAAGCAGAACCCACTCTAGGGTTCAAACTAGGCGGACTACTTTCGCCTCAATCTTTCTTATTTTATAAAATATGCGTTCTCACAGAATTGAATTTTATTGCTAATTCATTGGGTATGGAACTACGATTTATATAAAGTTGTTTTCCTGTGTGTTTAATGTACGTTATTCCTCCCTGGATATATTTGTATGAACTTTATGTTTACAGATACTTGAGCAGGGGTCCTGCGCGTCCCCAATTGTTACCTTTTTCTTTTAAATCAAATAAAAACTATTAAAAAAAAAAAAAAAAAAAAAAAAAAATAACAAAGCTCCCCAAAATAAAAAAATGCCCTACCCTATTCTAAATTACTAAAGTTCAATGCTCTTTTACCTTACTAGCCCTGATCAGGGCCCTTTGCGGGGCATGCCCCAAGAAGTTCAGCTCTTTTGCCTGTAAAACAAAACATACAATACCCCCCCCCCAACATTACAACCCACCACCCACATACCCCTAATCTAACCCAAACCCCCCTTTAATAAACCTAACACTAAGCCCCTGAAGATCTTCCTACCTTGTCTTCACCCTGCCAGGTTCACCGATCGGTCCAGAAGAGCTCCTCCGATGTCCTGATCCAAGCCCAAGCGGGGGGCTGAAGAGGTCCATGATCCGGCTGAAGTCATCATCCAAGTGGGAGCTGAAGAGGTCCATGATCCGGCTGAAGTCTTCATCCAAGCGGGGCAGAAGAGGTCTTCCATCCGATTGAAGTCTTCATCCAAGCGGGATCTTCTATGGTCATCCATCCGGAGCGGAGCGGCAGGATCCTGAAGACCTCCGACGCGGAACATCCATCCTGGCCGACGACTGAACGTCGAAAGATGGTTCCTTTAAATGACGTCATCCAAGATGGCGTCCCTCGAATTCCGATTGGCTGATAGGATTCTATCAGCCAATCGGAATTAAGGTAGGAATATTCTGATTGGCTGATGGAATCAGCCAATCAGAATCAAGTTCAATCCGATTGGCTGATTGGATCAGCCAATCGGATTGAACTTGATTCTGATTGGCTGAGTTAGAAAAATCCCATTGAAAAGATAGGATACGCAATTGACGTAAAGGGATCTGCGGTATGGAAAAGTCGCGGCTGAAAAGTGAGCGTTAGACCCTATTTTGAGTGACTCCAAATACCGGAGGTAGCCTAAAACCAGCGTTAGGAGCCTCTAACGCTGGTTTTCACGGCTAACGCCAAACTCCAAATCTAGGCCTATGTTTCTATAAGGTAATGAGGCCCACCGTAACATAGGGATACTGAACCCACATTTTTTTTTTCTTTCATGATTCAGATAGAGCATTCCATTTTAAACAACTTTCTAATTTAATTCTGTTATCAATTTTTCTTTGTTCTCTTGGTATCTTTATTTGAAAAATCAAGAATGTATGCTTGCGAGCCTGCCCATCTTTGGTTCAGCACCTAAGTATAGGTTGCTGATTGGTGGCTAAATGTACCTGCCAATCAGCAAGCACTATTCAGGGTTTCTGAACCAAAAATGGGCTGGCTCGTACGCTCAAATAAAGATACCAAGAGAACAAAAAAAATGATAATAGGTGTAAATTAGAAAGTTTCTTAAAATTGTACAGTCTATCTGAATCATGAAAGAAAACATATAGGTTCAGTGTCTCTTTAAGTCCCCCCCTATATATCTCTTTTGCTGAGGACAATTAGGGACAGATATACAACAGGAAATAAAAGAGACTGCAAACATTGGATTGTTTAAGAAATTAACTTTTTTATTGCCTGTTTTAGATCTTTCTTTAATTGTCTTCAGCAGCAGAGGGAGATAAGGGTGGGAAAAAATAAGGGAGAAAACAAGTTTAACATGGTCTAAACATCAAATATGATTATAAAAATATATCTACATATTGTTATAAGGCTAATCTTTGCTTTGAATACATCATTATCCCTAGAATATATTTAAAGGGACATGAAATCCAATTTTTTTCTTTCATGATTCAGATAGAGCATACAATTCTAAATAACCTTGCCAAATTACTTCTATGATCTAATTTGCTTCATTCTCCTAGTATCCTTTGTTGAAGAAGCAGCAATTTACTACTAAGAGCTAGTTAATGCATTGGAGACATGAGACATTTATGTGCAGACACCAATCAGCAGCTCCTGAGTCTACCTACGTATCGTTTTCAACAAATGATATAAAGAGAAAACAAATTACCTAAATGGGAAAGTTGTTTTAAACCACATGCTCTATCTAAATCATGAAAGAAAAAAAAAAAAAAAGGATTTGATGTCCCTTTAAAGTTGTCACTCTTCCCAAAAATAGAGATTTGGGCAGCTGGGAGACAACAATTACTGAAAAAATGATTGTCCTTCCAAGAAGAGTTGTTGAAAGCTAAACATGCATCTATCACTGTATGACTAAGGCACATTTTAGTGTTTTTCTCAGTTTCTTATTTTTGTATCAGTAGATGACTCATTTGGAAGTTTACAGAGCATAGTTACAGCTGAATACAGCAATTTAAAGGCCTATTGGCTCCAGATGTTTTTCACTTTGATATATACACCCAGTAGTTAGAACTGTCATATACTGTTGCAGTTTTGTGGGAGAAAGCGCATTTACTAATTTACGTAATACTTAAATTAAATCTTCAAAATAAATGACAGTACATTGGACCCCACCCATATTTTACCTCTGAGACCCCCTCTCCATCTGAAGGTGATTTAGTTTATTTATTTATTTTGTTTGCTTTACTTTTGTTGTATGTAAATAATAAAACATAAAAATCTGATTCAATACCGATCAGACTAAAGGGACAGTGAACAGATTGAGATTTTATATAAGATGTTTAGTTATGAGTAATGAAACAACTTTGCAATATACTTTAATTATTTATCTTGCCTCTGTTTCATGCAACTCAGCTCTGAAAATTGAGCAATTTCTAATTCTCAGATCTTGACGAGCAAAGATATGTTGCCAAAGTGACATTTAGACACCAATCAGCAAGCGCTATCCAGATGCTGAACCTAAAATGGGCTGCCTCCTAAATTTTCATTCCTGCTTTTTCAAATAAAGGCACCAAGAGAACAAAGAAAAAATTATAATAGGAATAAATTAGAATGTTGCTTAAAATTAGAATCATAAAAGAAAAAAATTTGGATTTAGAATTTCTTTAAGGACCAAGGACGTACAGGGTACGTCCTACAAAAAATGTCACTTAAGGACCAAGGACGTACCCTCGTGATCGCTTACAGCTGCTTTCATGTTATTGCAGTGATGCCTCGATATTGAAGCATCCTGCAATAACATTTTTTAAGCATCCGATGCAGAGAGAGCCACTCTGTGGCCCTCTCTGCCACGGCCAGCGATGGTGCCGATCGTTGGTGGATGGGAGCCATAGCACACACACACATTTACAGTGTGTAAGTAGGAAGTGGGGGACAGCGAAAGGGAGAGAGAGGGTAAATAAAACATTTGCAAAGGGATCAGGGAGGGTTAGTGTATTGAGGAGGGGGGACGCTACACTATAGAAAATGGGTTGTTTTAGGGAGAAAAGGCACATTTTTTAGTAAACTGGGTACTGGAAGACAGCTGCCAGTACCTAAGATGGTGGCCATTAGGTAGAGGGGTAGGGTTGCCACCTCAGCCATGTTTTCCTGGACACTTATGAGTTACACATGCTGCAGGGTGTGCAGAGGGGAACATGAATTGCACCCCTGGATAGCAGCACACGAATAGGGATCCTAGACCGCACTATTTATGTTCCTCCCTGCACACCCTGCAGCAAGGGTAACTCATAAGTGTCCAGGAAAACATGGCCGAGGTGGCAACCCTATCGAGGGGGGAGGCTGAAAGAGCTGTTTGGAGGGGGGGATCAGGGAGGTTGGTGGGGGGGGTAATGAGGGATCCTACACTTATAATATATATATATTTAAAAAATAATAATAATAATAATAATAAAAAAAAAGCGCTTTTATTTTTATACTGGCATACTTTCTGCCAGTACTTAAGATGGCGGTGACAATTGTGGGGTGGGGGAGGGAAGGGAGCTGTTCGAGGGGGGGTCAGGGGGTAGGATGTGTCAGGTGGGAGGCTGATCTCTACACTAAAGCTAAAATTAACCCTACAAGCTACCTAATTAACCCCTTAACTGCTGGGCATAATACATGTGTGGTGCGCAGCAGCATTTTGCAGCCTTCTAATTACCAAAAAGCAATGCCAAAGCCATAAATATCTGCTATTTCTGAACAAAGGGGATCCTAGAGAAGAATTTACAACCACTTGTGCCATGATTGCACTAACTTTTGTAAATAATTTTAGTGAGAAACCTAAAATTGTGAAAAAGTTAACTTTTTTTTTTATCATCGCATTTGGCGGTGAAATGGTGGCATGAAATATACCAAAATGGGCCTAGATCAATACTTTGGGTTCTCTACTGCACTATGTTTCTATAGAGTGATTGATTTATGGAATAAACTTCCTCAAGAGGTAGTAGCAACAAACACTGTGGGGGACTTTAAAAATGCATGGGACAAGCATAGGGCTATCCTACGAACTAGATAAGTTTATACTGTTAGGTAAGGTCGGGCAGACTTGCTGGGCCTATGGCTCTTATCTGCCGTCAATATCTATGTTTCTATGTTTCTATGTTTCTAAAGCTTAAATGAGCCCTACAAGCTCCCTAATTAACCCCTTCACTGCTGGGCATAATACACGTGTGGTGCGCAGCAGTATTTAACGGCCTTCTAATTACCAAAAAGCAACGCCAAAGCCATATATGTCTGCTATTTCTGAACAAAGAGGATCACAAAGAAGCATTTACAACTATTTGTGCCATAATTGCACAAGCTGTTTGTAAATAATTTCAGTGAGAAACCTAAAGTTTGTGAAAAAGCTAACGATTTTTTTTATTTAAACGCATATGGCAGTGAAATGGTGGCATGAAATATACCAAAATGGGCCTAAATCAATACTTTTGGTTGTCTTCTAAAAAGAATATATACATCTCAAGGGATATTCAGGGATTGATGAAAGTTATCAATGTCCCAATGTAACTATCGCTAATTTTGAAAAAAAAAAATGGTTTGTAAAAACCAAAGTGCTACTTGTTTTTATTGCCCTATAACTTGCAAAAAAAAGCAAAGAACATGTACAACAGATTTTGGGGGTCAAAGTTAGAAAAAGTGTATTTTTTCCATTTTTTTCCTAATATTTTATAAAAAAAAAATTATAGTAAAATTATAAGATATGATAAAAATAATGGTATCTTTAGAAAGTCTATTTAATGGTGAGAAAAACGGTATATAATATGTGTGGGTACAGTAAATGAGTAAGAGGAAAATTACAGCTAAACACAAACACCGCAGAAATGCAAAAATAGCCCTGGTCCCAGATGGTCAACAAATGGAAAAGTGGTCTGGTCACTAAAGGGTTAATCATGTAGAATTTGACAGAAATGTTGTGGTTGTTTGCTTTTATGGCTATGCTCCAGTAAATATTTACACTTAATTTTGATAAAAAGGTGCTGCTGTATTTCTTAGATTTGGATTACAGATTGTGTGTGAGTGCAGAACTTCTCAGCGTGCACCTACTACACTGAATGGTGATGGATATTCTTTGATTGACTAGTTTTTCACAGCCAGACTGTGCTAGTTTGTGTATGCCATATAGAAAACACTGCTCACTCCCGTGCAGTTATTTATGAGTCAGCACTGATTGGCTAAAATGCAAGTCTGTCAAAAGAGCTGAAATAAGGTGGCAAGGTAATAACAGTAAAAAGTGTATTAAAATAATAATGTTGGTCATGCAAAACTGGGGAATAGATAATAAAGGGATTATCTAGCTTTTTAAAGAATAAACATTTTCAAGTAGACTATTCCTTTAAAGTGACACTCAATCAAAATTAAACTTTCATTATTCAGATAGAGCATGCCATTTCTTTTTATATTTAAACTTTTTGAGTCACCAGCTCCTACTGAGCATGTGCAAGAATGTGTATGCATTTGTGAATGGCTGATGGCTGTCACATGGTACGTGTATGCATTTGTGATTGGCTGATGGCTGTCACGTGGTACAGGGGGAGTGGAAAAATACAACTTTTAAAATTGTCAGAAAAAAAATCTACAACTCATTTGAAGTTCAGACAAAGTGCTATTGCATTGTCTCCTTATCCTGCATTTGTTGATTATGCAAATCTACTGTGTTGACTGGTCCTTTAACACGTAATTGCAATTATAAATGAACATTCTGATGTTTATATTTATGTTCTGTACAAATTTTATAGATCCTAATAGTAATTTTAGATAAAGTTATATTTTTTTTATTTAAAGTAGGGATGTGCATTTGTGAACTTCCGAAGGAAACCAATTCCGAAAATGGTGGCTGCAACTCGCATTTCGGAGAAATTTTAGACCCGTATTTGTTTCCTCACGAATGCACATCCCTCATTTAAAGGAATAGTCCCTGTCTAGTCAAAATTAAACTATAATGATTCAGATAGAGCAGGCAATTTTAAGCAACTTTCTAATTTACTCCTATTATCAAATTTTCTTCATTCTTTTGCTATCTTTATTTTAAAAAGCAAGAATGTAACCATAGGAGCCAGCCCATTTTTAATTCAGTACCTGCGTAGCACTTTCTGATTGGTGTCTGAACCAAAAATGGGCTGTCTCCTAAGCTTAAATTCAAATAAAGATACCAAGAGAAAGAAGAAAAATTGATAATATAGAAACATAGAAACATATGCCTAGATTTAGATTTCTGCGTTAGCCGTCAAAACCAGCATTAGGGGGTCCTAACGCTGCTTTTAGCCTACCGCTGGTATTTAGAGTCTTGTAGGTAAGGGTCTAACTCTCACTTTCCAGCCGCGACTTTTCCATACCGCAGATCCCCTTACGTCAATTGCGTATCCTATCTTTTGAATGGGATCTTTCTAACGCCGGTATTTAGAGTCTTGGCTGAAGTGAGCGTTAGAACTCTAACGACAAGACTCCAGCCGCAGAAAAAAGTCAGGAGTTAAGAGCTTTATGGGCTAACGCCGGTTCATAAAGCTCTTAACTACTGTGCTCTAAAGTACACTAACACCCATAAACTACCTATGTACCCCTAAACCGAGGCACCCCCACATCACCACCACTCTATTAATTTTTTTAACCCCTAATCTGCCGACCGCACACCGCCGCAACCTACATTATCCCTATGTACCCCTAATCTGCTGCCCCTAACATCGCCGACCCCTACATAATATTTATTACCCCCTAATCTGCCCCCCCCCCAACGTCGCCGCTACCTACCTACACTTTTTAACCCCTAATCTGCCAACCGGACCTCGCCGCTACTATAATAATTGTATTAACCCCTAAACCGCCTCACTCCAGCCTCAAAAACCCTATAATAAATTTTATTAACCCCTAATCTGCCCTCCCTAACATCGCCGACACCTAACTTCAAGTATTAACCCCTAATCTGCCGACCGGACCTCGCCACTACTCTAATAAATGTATTAACCCCTAAAGCTAAGTCTAACCCTAACACTAACACCCCCCTAAGTTAAATATAATTTTTATCTAACGAAATAAAATAAATCTTATTAACTAAAGTATTCCTATTTAAAGCTAAATACTTACCTGTAAAATAAACCACAATATAACGAATAATTATATTGTAGCTATTTTAGCATTTATATTTATTTTACAGGCAACTTTGTATTTATTTTAACTAGGTACAATAGCTATTAAATAGTTAATAACTATTTAATAGCTACCTAGTTAAAATAATTACAAAATTACCTGTAAAATAAATCCTAACCTAAGTTACATTAAACCTAACACTACACTATCAATAAATTAATTAAATAAACTACCTACAATTATCTACAATTAAATCAACTAAACTAAATTACAAAAAAAAAACCCACTAAATTACAAAAAATAAAAAAAATTACATGAATTTTAAAATAATTACACCTACTCTAAGCCCCCTAAAAAATAACAAAGCCCCCCAAAATAAAAAAATGCCCTACCCTATTCTAAAATAAAAATTTAACAGCTCTTTTACCTTACCAGCCCTTAAAAGGGCCTTTTGCGGGGCATGCCCCAAAGAAAACATCTCTTTTGCATTTAAATAAACATACAATACCCCCCCAACATTACAACCCACCACCCACATACCCCTAATCTAACCCAAACCCCCTTAAAAAACCGAACACTAAGCCCCTGAAGATCTTCCTACCTTATCTTCACCACGCCGGGCATCACCGATCCGTCCAGACGAGGGTCCGAAGTCTTCATCCTATCCGGCAAGAAGAGGGTCAGAAGTCTTCATCCTATCCGGCAAGAAGAGGGCATCCGGACCAGTAGACATCTTCATCCAGGCGGCATTTTCTATCTTCTTCCATCCGGCGCGGAGTGGGACCATCTTGAAGCAGCCGACACAGATCCATTCTCTTCTTCCGGCAACTCCCGACGAATGAAGGTTCCTTTAAAGTGATGGTAAACTCACTATAATGACAATGTTATTTCCTAAAGCTTTTATTACACATATACTTTGTATACTCTAATTTCTTTACTAATCAATGTTTAAGACAGAGTAAATTACTTTTTTTACTTGCAGGATTGCCTGTCCCTGGCCGCCTCCGTGTAAAAAATACTGATTGTGAAATTTGATTGACATATGGCACATCCAATAGCAGATGCACCATACGCCCTATGTATTTGATCTTCAGCACGCTCCCGTGCCGCTGCTTTGAGGGCTCTGAATAAGCAATGCACACTGCGCAAGTGCAGTTATCAGATGAGCCGACAGCGGCCTCATGTAAACAAACTGTTATGTGAGGGATATGCACATCTATATGTGAGGGATATGCAGCTTTGGTGCAGCTTTGGAGGATTGTGTGAGATCTCGTGTTTTTTTAAAGCAAAAAGTTATCAGGCACTGAAGAATTATAGGAAGTGAAATATCCCCTATTTATAGTGTTCTAGATTGTGAAGAGTATTTACTAATTATCAAGGGGTGTGACATCTATATGTGAGGGATATGCAGTTATTCCCACTATGAGCTTAGCTTTGATCCTACCACAAGGCATGCCCGGACAATGCATAACCTGCACCAAGCTAAACAAGCCGCACTCACCGTTAGTTCTACCTCCCTGAGCGGGAGAGCTGCGTCTGTTATCAGACGAGCCGACAGCGGCCTCATGTAAACAGTCTGTTTACATGAGGCCGCTGTCGGCTCATCTGATAACTGCACTTGCGCAGTGTGCATTGCTAATTCAGAGCCCTCAAAGCAGCGGCACGGGAGCGTGCTGAAGATCAAATACATAGGGCGTATGGTGCATCTGCTATTGGATGCGCCATATGTCAATCAAATTTCACAATCAGTATTTTTTACACGGAGGCGGCCAGGGACAGGCAATCCTGCAAATAAAAAAAGTAATTTACTCTGTCTTAAACATTGATTAGTAAAGAAATAAGAATATACAAGGTATATTTGAAATAAAAGCTTTAGGAAATAGCATTGTCATTATAGTGAGTTTACCATCACTTTAAGTGACGTCATCCAAGATGGCGTCCCTCGAATTCCGATTGGCTGATAGGATTCTATCAGCCAATCGGAATTAAGGTAGGAAGAATTTGATTGGCTGATTGAATCAGCCAATCAGATTCAAGTTCAATCGGATTGGCTGATCCAATCAGCCAATCAGATTGAGCTCGCATTCTATTGGCTGTTCCGATCAGGTAATGGTGGTCTTTATACTACTCCTATTCTAAACACCTGTTTCCCTTCAGTTTCTATAGTTACCCAAACACTTTCTACATTGTCATTTTTTTCTACAATTTCAGTTACTTTAATATTGTCTTTCACGTACAGAGCAACTCTGCCCCCTTTTTTTCCTACTCTATTTTTTTTAAACAAGATGTAACCAGTTATGATTGTTTCCCAGTCGTGAGAGTCATTGTACCATGTCTCTGTTATAGCTACTAAATCCAATTTATCTTGAATCATTATTGCAGTAAGTGCAGGTAATTTACTTACTAAACTGCGAGCATTTGTGCACATTGCACGTAGAATATTTCTAGAACCTGGAAGACATCTAACCTCTAATAATAGGAGTAAAATAGAAAGTTGCTTAAAATTGCATGCTCTATCCGAATCATGAAAGTTTAATTTTGACTAGACTGTTCCTTTAAAGGGACACTAAACACATTTCATGCACATCCCTGTAATCATGGGTGCTACAATAGGTTACACTTCAGGTATCTAAAGGAGAATTTCTGCAATTGTGTTGAAAGATATATTTTAACATGGCAGCACAAGTGATTAGAGAGAAGGGGTGGTGGGTGTGGTAACCTCAGTACAATGTTTGTAAAATGTATTTATTTTTTTATGTCCCTTTAAAATAGGAATAAGAAATGTGGGAACTGAACATGCAAACCCTAATGCTGAGAATTATTGTTTAAACAAGGAACAGTAAAATAAAACCTATTTGTGAAGCTAGCATCTTGCTAAAAATGTTTCTGCAATATTGCAACTTAAATATTTCAGAATTCATAAAGATTTGTACCCAACCCTTATAACAGCCCTGCATTGTGTGGAAACAACTCTTGCTCTATCTAACGAAATATCATGTATCTTGCACCTCACACAATGTAGATGGCAGACACATACTAACGAAAGACGAAAATATAGGTCATGCTCAATTAATTTTCAACATTACCTTGCCTTTACAAGAAGCCCCATTGGCAACTTCACACATGTTTTTGAATCAAGGCCTTTTTGAAATGGATGATTTTAATCACACACTTTTATCTCCAGTAGTATTTAACGGCCTTCTAATTACCAAAAAGCAACTCCAAAGCCATATTTGTCTGCTATTTCTGAACAAAGGGGATCCCAGAGAAGCATTTACAACTATTTGCAGACATCCCAACTCTCCCTGAAGTTCAGGGAGTCTCCCTGATTGTAATAGCGGCTCCCTGATGCCAGAAAATGGAATGCAATCTCCCTGAAACTCCAAGTACTATGATCCAATGTGGCCCAAAACCGGAAAAGAGTTTCTTTAAGGAATGCCTTTAGTTGATGAAATGTTATAGATCCCTTAAAGCATGCATCAATAACCAAAAAGCCCCCACTGATTTTAATATAAAATACGATAAAAGATGAAATACGATAACTGGAAAATAGGTTTGTTGTATGTGGTTTTGCAATAAAGCTACTTTTTAAATGTGACTTTAGTGGGAAGCTACTTTAATGATAAGTCTCTATCTTATTTTGGGTTTTAAGGTGTCCAATATATAACTGGGATGGAAGGGGGGTGGCGGCGCAGTAGCGGGTAAAGCCACCTCACTGAAATGAGTTTTTGCAGGTTGGGATACCTTAAGTTTGTGAAAAAGTTTGTGAAAAAGCTAACTTTTTTTTATTTAAACGCATTTGGCAGTGAAATGGTGGCATGAAATATACCAAAATGGGCCTAGATCAATACTTTTGGTTGTCTTCTAAAAAGAATATATACATCTCAAGAGATATTCAGGGATTCCTGACCGATATCAGTTTTCCAATGTAACGATCGATAATTTTGGGGGAAAAAATGGTTTGAAAAAAGCAAAGTGCTTATCTCCACCACAAATTAAATGAATATTGATCTTGCCCTGGAAAAAAGCTTCATTTAGCAGCAAATCAAACCTTTTGCTTATGAGAGCTAACAAGTTTGAAACAGCTGTCCAGAAGTGGTTTTGTTTTTGCTGCACTTTCCCATGAGGGATTTCTGTGGTTAAACATTGTGAGATGTTTTGTATCTCATTTGCAAATCTTATGCAGAGTTCTCTGGTGCATTGGCAACAATGTATACAGGATACTTTTGTGGGAAGAGCAGACAAGGATACTTGGCTAGATGTATACGTAAGCTATACATTTTGTGTTTCATAATTTTTTTGGAATGGAGGATTTTACTCTCACACTTTTATCTCCACCATAACTTGAATGAATATTAATCTAGGACAAACAATTCAGATAAAATGAATTCAAACATCACGTGTAAAGCTACTTGAAAAGTCTATCCTGATGTATTTGAAAACTGCTGATGAACTCTCAATGCAAATGTCTGTGAAAAATCACACAATAACTATATTATCATGAAAGACACTGTGCTTGACTTTTCTAAATGACTGAAATAGACCTGAGTGTGTTTAAGTTATGTTAATGCATCAAAGCGGCACAAAAACATTCTCTGCACATAATATTCAGTTAGCATTACTGGTAAGGGTAGAAACATCAGTTAAAGACCATAAAACTCAAAACTAATTTCCTATGAATTGAGAAAATTAAAATGATAATAAACATTATTTCATTTGTTCTTGTTTGCTCGAAAAATTAAGTTTGCTCTTGTGATAATAGTCAAATTCTATAACCCATATATGATGCAAAATACTGCAGGTTGGCGAAACCAGTTTCATGCTACACTGTGATTGCTTAGAGCAATGCATAAACTTATTTACACCTAGCCCTAAACACTTTGAAATCATTTAGTATGCAGATCAATTGTGGCTCAACTATATATATATATATATATATATATATATATATATATATATATATATATATATATATATATATATATACAAACATACACACACACACCAAAAGGACATTAATGTCCTTTTGACCCATTGGATGCAACAAATGGCTGCAATTAATACATTGCTTTGGGATGTGTGTCAGCCCCATCAAGCATCAAGGGGTTAAAGATAAAGATAATTCACAACATACTTGCATAGAAATTTACGGGTGAAATCCTGGTGTAGGCTATATTCATGAGGCTGGTAGCTTTGTAGCCTTGTGGGGTAGGCTTGCTCTTGTAAGCCTGCAGCTGCAAATTGAAAACAGAAGGCCTGAATACATCAGAGGTTGCAGATGCTTGACAAATCCTGCTCTCTTGCAATTGGTTGCTCTAGAGACAGTGGGGTAAATGATAAATGCTGGCAGCAGATACCATGGCAGAATAGCTGGCTTGGAATCTTGTACACCAACTCCTTGATAAATAGGGGGCAAAATCTCTGCCTACACCAATGCAGCCATGAGGAGGACTCAGGTTAGACAATCTTTATACAGGAAGTTTTACGACTAGCTGTCATGCACCCTTATTCAATGTGTTTTTGTTTTGTTTTGTTTTTGTAATTCACCATCATATGAACTGTCCTGGAATTGGTGTAGACCAGGGAATACATTTAAGAACTGTCAGGTCTACAGATGCCTCAAGTCACAACTATTACCTCGATAGAGTATAAAGTGAACCCAGAACTGAATAAAGTATTCTAGCTATGAGAAGCTTGTCCTAGTCTATGGAGCCAATTTAACAATGTGCTAGATCATGTCCGCCGCACATTGATAAATGCCGACGGCATACGTTGTCTGCATTTATCATTGCACAAGCATTTCTATTTTACAGTATACTGTCCCTTTAAGCCACATATATTTAATACAGGAGTTCATTCTGTTGCAAAATTTATATTAATCTAGTAGACAAAGTGCTAAGTACAGCCTCCTTTATCTGATCTAGGTTACATTAGTATAACTACATTTTAACAAGCAGCAATACAATATGTCTCTACTCTAGATATTAACCGCACGGTGTGGATTCCTGCTTGTATTTAATATATAACAAAGGCAATACTAACTAATTAACAGGAATCCAGTCAATGGGTCTTTAGTTGTTTTTAATGTGTTTTCACACACTGGGTCCCATATTTGTAATGTAACCAGAATAAAAGTTACATTTTAGCTTTCTCCAGTTTCTCTACTCTCAAGTCCAAGCTTTGAGTGCTATTAGTGCAGCCTTTCTGGGGGTTCTTCCCTCATCAGCTTGATACTTTGTAATGTATTTTCAATGGTTTTGTGCAACAGTTAACCAGAGCTCTGAAGTCGCTGTAATGATTTTAGCATAAGTCGCGATTGTACTCAAGCGATCGCGTTTACTTTCAACATTTAATAAGAGTGGTAAGCCTGATAAGCGTAAACCCTCGTTATATCCCCTTATCGCTTGGGCGCAATTGTTAGTGCTCCACTTGTAATCTATCTATTATTTGTTTGCTATTAGTCCTATTCGGTTTCATTGTTCACACGTTTTTCCACAATAGCTTTAACTAACATTGGGCTATATAACAAGTTTTGCAGTACGGCTATACCACTGAAAAATTGGCCTTTGAGGGCAGAATGGCAGGTCATCCGTATTAAAAGTCGCGGAGGTACAAATATACCACAAGTGTTTTAGCCTGTACCGCAACTCTCCATTCCGCACTCAAAAAATGCCTTTGAGTGTGGAAATTTCAGGTTACCCATATTACAGGTTATGGGGTCCGGCTATAACGCTAGAGTTATAGCTTATTCCGTTGCAATCCATTCCGCGATCAAAGGCCAGTAGTTATGGATTTTGCGAAACAATTTTTTTTCACAAAACTCATAACAAAAATGTTACAAAGTACACTAACACCCATAAACTACCTATTAACCCCTAAACCGCCATCCCCACACATCGCAAATACTATATTAAACCTATTAACCCATAAACCACCGGCCCCCCACATCATGATGACTCACTAAATTAAACTATTAACCCCTAAACCTAGCAAACCCTAACTTTAAATTAAAGTTGCAATATACTAACTACATTAAAATATATATAAACTTACCTGTGACATTAAAAAAACTAAGCTTAATCTATAAATTAACCTAACATTACTATTTTAAAAAACTAAAATAAACAAAAAATAAAAAACCTAAATTACAAAATTTAAAAATCCTAACACTACAAAAAAAAAACAAAAAAAAACTAACATAACAAAAAAACACACACTAAAATTACAAAAAAATAAAAAAAATCTAAGATTACAAAAAATAATAAACGAAATTATCCAAAATAATAAAAATTAAACTAATACCCTTATAAAAACAAAAAACCCACCCCAAAATAAAAACACCCCCTAATCTACCAATAACGCTTAAAAAGGCCTTTTGTAGGGCATTGCCCTAAATTAAACAGCTCTTTTACATAAAAAAAATTACAAAGTACTCCCTAACAGTAAAACCCCCACCCAACCAACCCCCCCCAAAAAAAACTAAGTCTAAAAAAAACTAAGCTACCTATTGCCCCTAAAGGGGCATTTGTATGGGCATTGCCCTTAAAAGGGCAATCTGCTCTTTAGTGCCCATTAAAATAAAAAAGCCATAATCTAAAAAATTAAACACACCAAAAAATTAAAAAAAAAACAACCTTACACTAACCCCAAATAATGTACTCACAGTTCCTGAAGTCCGGACATCCATGTTCATCCAGGCGGCGACAACTCTTCATCCAGGCGGCGACATTGCGGGGGCATTTTCTTTCTTCATCCCGGTGGCACAGAGCTGTGGTGGCGTGGAGCTGAGCAGGACCGGCGGCAACGACGGCATCCAGCGCGGAGCCTCCTCTTCATGCGATCTCCGCCGCACACTGAAGCTTGAATGCAAGGTACCCCTTTTATATTTGGGGTACCTTGAATTCCTATTGGCTGAAATATTTAAATCAGCCAATAGGATGAAAGCTGCTTAAATCCTATTGGATGTTCAAATCGGATTAAAGCAGATCTCATCCTATTGGCTGATTTGAAAATTTCAGCCAATAGGAATGCAAGGTACCCCAAATATAAAACGGATACCTTGCATTCAAGTTTCAGTGTGTTTTTTTTATTTCACAGGTAAGTTTTTATTTATTTTAAGATAATTATATTGTAACTTTAATTTAAAGTTAAGGAATGTTGGGTTTAGGGGTTAATAGTTTAATTTAGTGTTTCTTAATGTGGGGGCCGGCAGTTTAGGGGTTAATAGCTTTATTATAGTAGTTGCAATGTGAGGGGCCAGCGGTTTAGGGGTTAATATGTTTATTTAGGTGTTAGCGATGCGGAGGGCGGCGGTTTAGGGGTTAATCAATTTTTTTAGTGTTGTGATGTTGGGGCGGCGCATTAGGGGTATTTAGACTAGGGTTTTATGTTAGGGTGTTAGGTTTAAACTAAACCTTCTTTTCCCCATAGACATCAATAGGGATTGCGTTATAGCGATCGCCATTCCGCGATCTCAGGTGTTAGCTTTTTTCTAACACTTTCTCTCCATTTATGTTTATGGGGGAAAACGTGCATAAGCATGTCAAGTCAGGCCTTGGCTTTTGTGTGGTATGGAGCTTAATGCACTATACCGCACAACAAAAGAAGGTTTTAATGTAACTTGTAATGGCAACGCTATTGAAAGTGCGGTAGCGCTACATTTTTAGTGTTATTTACGCACCAGGTTTGGTGCATAACTTGTAATCTTGATGATTGTTTCTACTGGAGCAGGGGATTCTGGGTAGGAATATGCAAATGAACTTCACTATTCTTTCGCTTTAGACTTCTAACATCAGTTTTGAACATAAACTCCCATATGCCAGTGCAGTGTTACTCCAGCCAGTTTAAAGCATATCAGGCATAGAATAGTACAGCAACAGAAATCACATTTGTACAGCTGTTTTGGTCTATCTGTCATACATAAGCAAATGGCAGAGTGAATATGTTATTGGTTCATGAAAGATCGATAACAGACACAGTTATGCTGAATGGGAACATTTCATTTTCAAGAGGTAAATGATAGAAAATCTCTGGCTTCTGTCAGCAATGCCAAAACATCTGTGCAGCCGGAATAGGGTGAAGATATATAATTATGTCATTATATGGTTGAAACAATTTATGGTCAATGGTTTAGCTTCAGGGATGTAAAATGTACATGTAATTTACTTATAAGCTGTCCACAAATGTTTATAAGGTTTTACTGTGCTTTGAAATTAAATTTTCTCATCCCATATGAATAAATGTAAGAAGTCTCTACTGTGTGGTTCCTCTGTGGTTGGGATCAAGAGGCCATTTGTTGTAAAACAGTGATTGAGAAAATAAGAACATTTCCTATGTTACAGTATTAAAATGAGTCATCAAGGAGTGTAAATATTTACTTCAGTCATAAAATACTATCGCCTAGATTTAGAGTTCTGCGTTAGCCTTAAAAAGCAGCGTTAAGGGGTCCTAACGCTGCTTTTTAACGCCCGCTGGTATTTAGAGTCAGGCATGAAAGGGTCTACCGCTCACTTTTCTTCCGTGACTCGAGGCTACCGCAAATCCCCTTACGTCAATTGCGTATCCTATCTTTTCTATGGGATTTGCCTAACGCCAGTATTACGAGTCTTGGAAGAAGTGAGCGGTACAGCCTCTACCGCCAAGACTCCAACCGCAAAAAAAAGTCAGTGGTTAAGAGTTTTATAGGCTAACGCCGGAACATATAGCTCTTAACTACATTGCTATAAAGTACACTAACACCCATAAACTACCTATGAACCCCTAAACCGAGGCCCCCCCACATCGCAAACACTATATTAAAAATTATTTAACCCCTAATCTGCCGACGGGACATCGGCGCCACCTACATTATAGCTATGAACCCCTAATCTGCTGTCCCTAACATCGCCGACACCTACATTATATTTATTAACCCCTAATCTGCCCCCCCAACGTCGCCGCCACCTACCTATATTTACTAACCCCTAATCTCCCGCCCCCAACGTCGCCGCTACTATAATAAAGTTATTAACCCCTAAACCTAGGTTTAACCCTAACCCTAACACCCCCCTAAATTAAATATAATTTAAATAAAACGAACTAAAATTACTATCATTAAATAAATTAATCCTATTTAAAACTAAATACTTACCTATAAAATAAACCCTAATATAGCTACAATAGAACTAATAGTTACATTGTAGCTATTTTAGGATTGATATTTATTTTACAGGCAACTTTGTATTTATTTTAACTAGGTACAATAACTATTAAATAGTTAATAACTATTTAATAGCTACCTAGTTAAAATAATGACAAAATTACCTGTAAAATAAATCCTAACCTAAGTTACAAATACACCTAACACTACACTATCAATAAATTAATTAAATAAAATTACCTACAATTATCTAAACTAAAATACAATTCAATAAACTAAACTATAATACAAAAAACCCCCACTAAATTACAAAAAATAAAAAAATATTACAAGAATTTTAATCTAATTACACCTAGTCTAAACCCCCTAATAAAATAAAAAAGCCCCCCAAAATAATAAAATGCCCTACCGTATACTAAATTACAAAGTAATCAGCTCTTTTACCAGCCCTTAAAAGGGCTTTTTGCGGGGCATTGCCCCAAAGTAATTAGCTCTTTTACCTGTAAAAAAACAAATACAATACCCCCCAACATTACAACCCACCGCCCACACACCCCTACTCTAAAACCCACTGATCCCCCCTTAAAAAAACACTACCCCCCTGAAGATCACCCTACCTTGAGCCGTCTTCAGCCAGCCGGCCATCAATGGGACAGAAGAGGACATCTGGACCGGCAGAAGTCTTCACCCGATCGGGGCAGAAGAGGTCCTCCAAGCGGCAGATGTCTTCATCCGATCGGGGCAGAAGAGGTCCTCCAAGCGGCAGATATCTTCATCCAAGCGGCATCTTCTATCTTCAATCAATCAATCAGAAGAGGTCCTCCAAGCGGCAGATGTCTTCATCCAAGCGGCATCTTCTATCTTCAATCAACCGGAGCGGAGCGGAGCCATCTTGAATCCTGCCGACGCGGAGCCATCCTCTTCTTCCGATGTCCTAACAGCGAATGAAGGTTCCTTTAAATGACGTTATCCAAGATGGCGTCCCTCGAATTCCGATTGGCTGAAAGGATTAAGGTAGGAATAATCCGATTGGCTGATTACATAAGCCAATCAGATTTTTCATTGCATTCTATTGGCTGATCCAATCAGCCAATCGGATTTTTCCTACCTTAATTCTGACATCGGAAGAAGAGGATGGCTCCGCGTCGGCTGGATTCAAGATGGCTCCGCTCTGCTCCGGTTGATTGAATATAGAAGATGCCGCTTGGATGAAGACATCTGCCGCTTGGAGGACCTCTTCTGCCCCAATCGGATGAAGACATCTGCCGCTTGGAGGACCTCTTCTGCCCCGATCGGATGAAGACTTCTGCCGGTCTGGATGTCCTCTTCTGTCCCATCGATGGCCGGCTGGCTGAAGACGGCTCAAGGTAGGGTGATCTTCAGGGGGGTAGTGTTAGGTTTTTTTAAGGGGGGATCGGGTGGGTTTTAGAGTAGTGGTGTGTGGGTGATGGGTTGTAATGTTGGGGAGGGAATTGTATTTGTTTTTTTTACAGGTAAAAGAGCTGATTACTTTGGGGCAATGCCCCGCAAAAAGCCCTTTTAAGGGCTGGTAATAGAGCTGATTACTTTGTAATTTAGTATAGGGTAGGGCATTTTATTATTTTGGGGGGCTTTTTATTTTATTAGGGGGTTTAGATTAGGTGTAATTAGATTAAAATTTTTTGTAATTTAGTGGGGTTTTTTTTGTATTATAGTTTAGTTTATTGAATTGTATTTTAGTTTAGATAATTGTAGGTAATTTATTTCATTAATTTATTGATAGTGTAGTGTTAGGTGTATTTGTAACTTAGGTTAGGATTTATTTTACAGGTAATTTTGTAATTATTTTAACTAGGTAGCTATTAAATAGTTAATAACTATTTAATAGCTATTGTACCTAGTTAAAATAAATACAAAGTTGCCTGTAAAATAAAAATAAACCCTAAAATAGCTACAATGTAATTATTAGTTATATTGTAGCTATATTAGGGTTTATTTTATAGGTAAGTATTTAGTTTTAAATAGGATTAATTTATTTAATGATAGTAATTTTAGTTCGTTTTATTTAAATTATATTTAACTTAGGGGGGTGTTAGGGTTAGACTTAGGTTTAGGGGTTAATAACTTTATTATAGTAGCGGCGATGTTGGAGGCAGGAGATTAGGGGTTAATAATTGTAGGTAGGTTGCGGCGATGTTAGGCAGGGCAGATTAGGGGTTAATATAATTTATTATAGTGTTTGCAAGGTGGGAGTGCGGCGGTTTAGGGGTTAATACATTTATTATAGTAGCGGCGATGTCCGGTCGGCAGATTAGGGGTTAATAAGTGTAGGTAGGTGGCGGCAACGTTGGGGCAGATTAGGGGTTAATAAATATAATTTAGGTGTCGGCGATGTTAGGGACAGCAGATTCGGGGTTCATAGCTATAATGTAAGCAGCGGGGGTGTCCAGAGCGGCAGATTAGGAGTTAATAATATAATGTAGTTGTCAGCGATAGCGGGGGTGGCAGATTAGGGGTTAATAAGTGTAAGGTTAGGGGTGTTTAGACTCGGGGTTCGTGTTAGGTGTAGACTTAGAAAGTGTTTCCCCATAGGAAACAATGGGGCTGCGTTAGGAGCTGAACGCTGCTTTTTTGCAGGTGTTAGGTTTTTTTTCAGCCAGCTCAGCCCCATTGTTTCCTATGGGGATATCGTGCATGAGCACATTTTTCCAGCTTATTGCTACCGTAAGCAACACTGGTATTTAGGGTTGAAGGGGAGCTAAATTTGGCTCAACGCTCACTTTTCTGAGGCTAACGCAGCCATTCAGAAAACTCGTAATACCAGCGTTGGCTTAAGGGAGCGCTGGAAAAAAAAGGAGCGCTAGAGCCGCAGGTTTTTACCGACAAAACTCTAAATCTAGCGATATGAGATTCCGGGCCTGATGATCTAAAGCTCTCTGCTCTTGTTAAATTATCCAAGACAGGGTTTCTCAACAGCTGCTCGTGATGATGCTGCTGATGGGCCGTGACCCAACATACATATTTGCTGTCCCCCACTCACCTGCCGTGAACTGCCCACCGCCCAGTTTTCCTTTTCTGTGGATCTGTGGGCCTGTCAGAGTGCCATTGCACATTTAGTGGCCATTTGGTGGGAAAACAGTGCAGGATGAGGAGCAGACAAAACCGGCCCTGGACACCCCAGGTAAGTACCTTAATGCTACCAGCCTCCCACTAACATCAATGAGCCCACTGACACCAAAGAAAGTATAAAGCTATATATTTTATTCACCCACTGACACCAATACATTTGAATTCTTTTACACTTACTCTCTGCACTCCTGACGGCTGCTTAGCTAAGATTTACTGGGTTTAGAGGTCACGGGATGAGAATCAGTGGAGTACATTTTTGCCCTTGTCCTTCTCCTCTGGCGGGCAGCAATCTGCAGCCTGCTTTTACCGTTGCACATGAGCACTCGCTTGAAGAGACACCGGGGAGGTTGAAATTCTCTACCTAAATCAAGCCCATTATATCCCCCCCACACACACAAAAAAAGATTATACTGTATATAAGAGAAATTGCAAAAACTTTATTAAATATCATAAGTCCCCAGTTCATAAAAACAATAAGAGGCATGTTGTGCAAGTAGTATCTGTATTCATATTTGTGATAGCCATTGTTTGGGGGGCACAAGCACAAATATAGATCAAAATGTGTGAGGACAAAGAGGTGGGTATTGTATAAGTGTTTGTAAGTTCCCTGAGGAGCTGTATAAAATGGGGGTGATGAGTGTGCTAATACCAAATTTAAAGTGTCTAAAGTTAACCTTTTCATATTTACAGGACATTTTCAGCAAGATGTTGAGAATTTTGTTAAAATAAAATGAAGTGAATATTGTGCATTCATTTAATACTTGATGGAAAAATTCAGAAATCAATAAGGATGTAGTTAATGCATTGAAGACTCTGCTCTTCTGTCACAACTTTTCAACTGTGGTGTAAGGAGTTTAAACTAGGAGGAGAGTGATGAGAAGAAGTGCCTCACTCTGGCACTCAACAACAGATGCCCATAAGGAAATTACAGGGGAAGTTCATGAGATGTTGTTGGATAACTGAAGACTGATAATATACAAAATAGGAGTGTCATATGGCACAGTAAAGAAACTTTTAGTTGAAAATTTTCAGCACAATAGGTGCTCCAAATGTTTAATGCAGAAGGGACAGTGGATGGTCATTATACAAGAACTTCTGACGAGAATTTAAAGGAATCCTGGCAATGTCTATAAGAGATTTGTCATTATCAATAAGTCATGGGTACACCACTTCAAAATTGAGACATAAACAGAATCCAAGAGAACTAATCCGCAAAAATGTTGTGTCCAAAAAGTTGCTTGCATGGTTATGCTACCTGTGTATTGGGATGCAGAGACCTTTAAAGCTTAATTGTAAATTTGTGCAAAACAACAAAAGGGAAGAGACATATCAAGTAGACTGAGAAAGTGCTGTTCCACCAAGATAATGCCCTCTTCCAAAAGTCCTTTTGTCTCCATAGCTGCCATTGCTGAAGCACAATTCAAATTGCTGGATCAGTTTCATATTCACCAGACCCTGTCCCCAGTGACTATTAACTGTTCCCATATTTGAAGGATGGCTTGCTAGAAATATGTCTAGTGGCTAATGATGAAGTGATGGCGGCTGTTTGTGAGTTGCTGGACAGTCAAGTACAACAATTATTTGAAAGGCATAAATGTAATATTGTTAGCAGGAGTTAAAATAAAATAATATATTTCTGTTTTTGTTATTTGAGGAAAGGAGTATGACTTATTAATCTACTCAAGTTGCTCTACATGGGTCTTGTCTCATTCTGTTACCGGAATAGACATATGATGCTACGCCCTTTGTTGTATCTGATTGTTCTCAAGATGATGCAGTATTTTTCCTCCTTTGTTTTGCTGGTTAGCTCAGCAAGTGTGTGAGTTGGATGGTTTTTATATTTGGCGCAGAAGGTTAGTTTAGGTTTAGTTTTCTCAGTGTGCATTGTCAGCAGAGTCTCTCGTCTAAGTGGGACATCAAATTCAATTTAAAATACCTTATAGTGCATTTCAAATTTCATCAGAAGCATTTTTATAATATGCTTATTTTTTAAACATTATCACAAGTTTTATGATAACTTATGTGAGCATGACCTGTAGTGTATACAGCAGAAGTCTGCCTGCATGAGCAAACTGAGATCACTTTTACAAAGAACAAAATGTCTTGTGATTGAGACCCTTGTGCCAATCCATCAAAATTCCTATGTGAAAACCTTGTATGGTAGATGATGTGATTTTTTGCTCTTTTTCAAAGACATTTGTTTCTTTTAGAAGAGTTTGAATTGGTAAAACCTCTCAAATAAATAAACTGCATAACTGCACATAAAACACATTCAAAACTTTAAGAAGCAAAACATACAGTATGTGACTAAGCAAGTCAGTGATTTAATTCAATCTTTGTGATGACTGCCTAATGGGACAATTGACGATGTGTACAATGATAATAATTTAATGTAATTTCCAGTCATTTAATAATGATTATTTTAATGTTTAAACACTTTATTGAAATCTTGCACTGAACATTATAATCATGATTCATAATTTGAAATTGTGAATTTAACATAATTTTTTATGAAACCAAAAAAGATTGTTTATTAATGTGCTGCTGGAAATGAGTTTTTGTTGGATTGGAAAATACTGTTCCTATAAGAATGCCTAAAGGTAGTAAGACATTTTAAAAGCTTGTGATAAGTGGTTTACCTGGGGATTGTGAGAGAGGAATTATGACTGCAATTTAAAAATCTCTATTGTGTATTTCACATTCACGCAGATTACAAGTTGTTCACTAAACCCGGTGCGTAAACAACACTAAAAATGTAGCGGTACCGCACTTTCCATAGCGCTGCCATTACAAGTTGCAAAAAAACCTTCTTGTGTTGTGCGATATGGTGCAATAAGCTCTATACCGCACAAAAGCCAAGTCCTGACTTGACGTTCTCGTGCACATATCCCCCCCCATAGACATCAATGGAGAAAAAGTGTTAGAAAAAAACTAACACCTGCGATTGCGGAATGGCGATCGCTATAACGCAATCCCCATTGATGTCTATGGAGACAAGAAGGTTATGTAAAAACCTAAGACCCTAACATAAACCCCTAGTCTAAATACCCCTAATCCGCAACCCCTCGACATCGCCAACACTAAATAAAGATATTAACCCCTAAACCGCCGGCCCCCGACATCGCCGACACTAAATAAAGTTATTAACCCCTAATCCGTCACCCCCACATTGCAAATACTATATTAAACATATTAACTCCTAATCCACCCCCACCCCACATCGCCAAAACTAAATTAAAGTATTAACCCCTAAACTGCCGACCCCCCACATCGTTAACACTTAAATAAAACTATTAACCCTTAATCCGCCACCCACATTGCAAATACTAACTTAAACCTCTTAACCCCTAAACCGCCAAACACCCATATAGCAAATACTTAACTAAACCTATTAACCCTAAACCACCAAACACCCACATCGTGACTACCTAAATTAAACTATTAACCTAACACCCGCTAACTTTTAATTAAACTTACAATATAACTACCTTCAAATAAATAAAAACTTACCTGTGAAATTTAAAAAAAAAACTAAGCTTAAACTATAAATAAACCAAACATTACTATTTTAACAAAATAAAATATACCAAAAATAAAAAACCTAAATTACAAAATTAAAAAATCGTAACACTATGAAACCCCCCCCCAAAACAGCTGCTCGTGATGATGCTGCTGATGGGCCGTGACCCAACATACATATTTGCTGTCCCCCACTCACCTGCCGTGAACTGCCCACCGCCCAGTTTTCCTTTTCTGTGGATCTGTGGGCCTGTCAGAGTGCCATTGCACATTTAGTGGCCATTTGGTGGGAAAACAGTGCAGGATGAGGAGCAGACAAAACCGGCCCTGGACACCCCAGGTAAGTACCTTAATGCTACCAGCCTCCCACTAACATCAATGAGCCCACTGACACCAAAGAAAGTATAAAGCTATATATTTTATTCACCCACTGACACCAATACATTTGAATTCTTTTACACTTACTCTCTGCACTCCTGACGGCTGCTTAGCTAAGATTTACTGGGTTTAGAGGTCACGGGATGAGAATCAGTGGAGTACATTTTTGCCCTTGTCCTTCTCCTCTGGCGGGCAGCAATCTGCAGCCTGCTTTTACCGTTGCACATGAGCACTCGCTTGAAGAGACACCGGGGAGGTTGAAATTCTCTACCTAAATCAAGCCCATTATATCCCCCCCACACACACAAAAAAAGATTATACTGTATATAAGAGAAATTGCAAAAACTTTATTAAATATCATAAGTCCCCAGTTCATAAAAACAATAAGAGGCATGTTGTGCAAGTAGTATCTGTATTCATATTTGTGATAGCCATTGTTTGGGGGGCACAAGCACAAATATAGATCAAAATGTGTGAGGACAAAGAGGTGGGTATTGTATAAGTGTTTGTAAGTTCCCTGAGGAGCTGTATAAAATGGGGGTGATGAGTGTGCTAATACCAAATTTAAAGTGTCTAAAGTTAACCTTTTCATATTTACAGGACATTTTCAGCAAGATGTTGAGAATTTTGTTAAAATAAAATGAAGTGAATATTGTGCATTCATTTAATACTTGATGGAAAAATTCAGAAATCAATAAGGATGTAGTTAATGCATTGAAGACTCTGCTCTTCTGTCACAACTTTTCAACTGTGGTGTAAGGAGTTTAAACTAGGAGGAGAGTGATGAGAAGAAGTGCCTCACTCTGGCACTCAACAACAGATGCCCATAAGGAAATTACAGGGGAAGTTCATGAGATGTTGTTGGATAACTGAAGACTGATAATATACAAAATAGGAGTGTCATATGGCACAGTAAAGAAACTTTTAGTTGAAAATTTTCAGCACAATAGGTGCTCCAAATGTTTAATGCAGAAGGGACAGTGGATGGTCATTATACAAGAACTTCTGACGAGAATTTAAAGGAATCCTGGCAATGTCTATAAGAGATTTGTCATTATCAATAAGTCATGGGTACACCACTTCAAAATTGAGACATAAACAGAATCCAAGAG
Source organism: Bombina bombina (assembly GCF_027579735.1). NCBI lineage: Eukaryota > Metazoa > Chordata > Amphibia > Anura > Bombinatoridae > Bombina > Bombina bombina. The sequence goes on along the minus strand of NC_069499.1, from coordinate 1,428,447,615 downwards.
AACTAATCCGCAAAAATGTTGTGTCCAAAAAGTTGCTTGCATGGTTATGCTACCTGTGTATTGGGATGCAGAGACCTTTAAAGCTTAATTGTAAATTTGTGCAAAACAACAAAAGGGAAGAGACATATCAAGTAGACTGAGAAAGTGCTGTTCCACCAAGATAATGCCCTCTTCCAAAAGTCCTTTTGTCTCCATAGCTGCCATTGCTGAAGCACAATTCAAATTGCTGGATCAGTTTCATATTCACCAGACCCTGTCCCCAGTGACTATTAACTGTTCCCATATTTGAAGGATGGCTTGCTAGAAATATGTCTAGTGGCTAATGATGAAGTGATGGCGGCTGTTTGTGAGTTGCTGGACAGTCAAGTACAACAATTATTTGAAAGGCATAAATGTAATATTGTTAGCAGGAGTTAAAATAAAATAATATATTTCTGTTTTTGTTATTTGAGGAAAGGAGTATGACTTATTAATCTACTCAAGTTGCTCTACATGGGTCTTGTCTCATTCTGTTACCGGAATAGACATATGATGCTACGCCCTTTGTTGTATCTGATTGTTCTCAAGATGATGCAGTATTTTTCCTCCTTTGTTTTGCTGGTTAGCTCAGCAAGTGTGTGAGTTGGATGGTTTTTATATTTGGCGCAGAAGGTTAGTTTAGGTTTAGTTTTCTCAGTGTGCATTGTCAGCAGAGTCTCTCGTCTAAGTGGGACATCAAATTCAATTTAAAATACCTTATAGTGCATTTCAAATTTCATCAGAAGCATTTTTATAATATGCTTATTTTTTAAA